>NC_061864.1:39982802-40282802 GCF_907164915.1 Impatiens glandulifera | reverse complement strand
GAATTGAAATTTTTATATTTCAGTTTTACTAGTTTCATATACTGTTTGATTATTTAGTTTCTTGATTAGAGAACGATCTTGTTAGGATCGGGATCGCCAATAGAGGACCGGGATCCGGCTAAAGGTAGATCGCTTACAACAACAACACACAACAATTGGAACTAATCCAGTTAAAAATTAGAACCGCTCTTAACACTACACAGATTGTCACAGACTCTTGAACCGAGTTCAAGGGAGGAAATGTCTGTTTCAATCTGAAGCAACGTACATGATTCAGTTTGGAAGGTATTAGGAGAAGTCGGTTAAGGTGGAGAGAAAGTCGATTCGGTTTGAATTAAGGGAAAGCCGGTTCGGTTGGAGTGAGTAGTGTTTCGGTTCGGTTAGAGTAAGTAAGCTGGAATATAAAATGAAGAACATAAGACAAATTTTTATGGATGTTCGGAGTTGAAACTCCTACATCACCCATTCTTCTCAAACAGTGAGAAGGATATTCACTAACTAGAATATTCAACAAACACACTCCGATCGATTCTTATTTACTGTTCGTCAATTACACCACTCACATAATGATGTAATACTTTTACACAAGGTAAAATACACAAAATTTCTCAAAGTCAGATTTCAAATAATTTCAAGGATTTCAATCAATATTCAGGGTCGCGCGTAAAATTCGTCTAGTTGTGAATCTGTAGAAATCCGTGTGTTCTTCGTTTCCTTGGGCTTCTATTTATATGAGAAATATGACAACAGTCATATTTTTCTCTCTCTAGGGGATTGGTCATTTGAAGCCGTGCCGGTTCAGATAAGGTGGCGTGCACACCTTTCCATTTTGGACACATGACAGACATGCACTAGGCAGCCACATGTTTCAGAAAATTACTTGTGATTTTGGGTAAGGTCAGGTAATCATTATTCTGCCCCATGCCTGGTTTCTTCTTTTACATATTCTTAAGGAATATTTTGTTTGTCTTAACACGTTATCTTCAAGATATTCATATCTTTTGAATAATCTGCCCATTGAAGATGTATGTTGGCTCTTAGGATTTTCGATGGGTTGAATTAGCTGGACACTTTCGGTTTGCAATTCAACCGGTCCTAAACTTGAACCATTCCGGATTTCTGCACAAAGGTTGAACCTGTCCGGATTTCATCTCAAACCTGAGAATGCTGAAGATATTTATTAGCCAAAGCTGAGGGCAATTAAATGACCGAAGCTTATTTATGACCGGAACAGTTCATGATCGGAGCTCATTTAATCAACCGTAACTCATTGGAGCTCATTTAATCAACCGGAACTCATTAATGACCGACCATGCTTCATTAAGTGTCGGTTGACCGAGTCGGTTTGACCGAGCCGGTTGACCGATCTTTATTTCCGAACCGAAGTCAGACTACTAGTCAATCTACCGAACCGATATCATCTGCCGAGCCGATCTCGCCTATAGGTAAATTTCGAATTATGCTCAGCTTCCCTGAAATAACAAAACTTTAAATATTATATGCAGTCGGTGAGATTTGATACCTGGCCACCTGTATGACAGGCAAAAGTGTTTACCACTACACTAAAAGCACATTTTTGTTATATTTAAACCAATTAATATACTTGATATGACTTAGCGGTTTAACTTATTTATTTGAACTTAATTTATCTATTCATTAAACTTTTCATAATTTCTAACAATTATTTTCTAACAATTTCTCCCTTTTTGATTATTTAGAATAAATATTCAAAACTCGTAATTGTTGGCCGGTTTAAAGAAGTTGTATTTGAAAAGGTTTCCAAAATTCTAACAATTTCTCCCTTTTTGATTATTTAGAATAAATATTCAAAACTTGTAATTGTTGGCCGGTTTAAAAATTAACTCAATTTTTCTAACAATGATCTTATGATCATTTATAAGCTTTCTGTTGAAACAAAACTGAATCAATCATCTTAAATTAGAGATACCCAATTTTGATTTTTTTAAAAATCGAGTTTCTATTCTTGAGTAATTGCTCAAGAACAACAACCCATAAAGTTTTTTAACATGTTTCTAAGGATGTTGGGAATATATTTAAACCAATTTCAAGCAATCCTAATCATGTTTGATAAAAAACTATTTTTTTTTATAAAAACTAAATAAAATAGTTCTTGAATTGGTCAAAACGAACAGTCAGTGTTCATATTTTGGTTTCATTCAACCATATGAAGCATAGGGAAGTTATTGGTAAGCTCCTTACGCTTCATTAAAGATTATAAACCAAGAACCCAGTTTCTTACCTCAAAATTTTGAGTTAAGTGTGACAACATCCCGATCGAATGACATATATGGATGATGTTATAAATAAACCATAGAACTGTATGAAGCTTATTGTGCCCTTGAATCAATGGATCAAGGCTCTAGTCAAAACATCAAACCTACAATTTGATGTTCTTAATGACTGAGTAGAGTTAGCCCAAGGCTAACCCAATATTGAGAGCACCTCGCACCTATGACCGAGAAAAGTTAGCCTAAGGCTAACCTAGGACCGAGAAAAGTTAGATTAAGACTAACCAAGGACCGAGGGCATCTCACACCTAGAACCGAGGATAGTTAGCCCAAGGCTAACCTAGGAACAACGAATTCCTTATGTTATGATCGGGGAGTTTTGCGCCCGACCGAGGATTCCCGCATTCGATCGAGGACTACCGCACCCCCACTGAGGACTCCTACACCCAGGACCGATGACTCACGCGCCCAACCAAGAGTCTTTCGCACCTCGACCGAGGATTCTTGCACCTCGATCGAGGGATCTTAACCTAAGACCGAGGGTTTTAGCCCAAGATAAAGGGAAATCGCACCCAAGACCGAGTGGGTCGGTCTTAGGGCCTGTTCGGTTTAAATTTTAAAATTATTTTTATAATTTTCGATCCCCAAACCATTTTCTATAAATCTGAATATTATCATAAAAAATATTTTGATAAGAGCTTGATTGAGATTTATTTTTAGATTCTAATACCTTAAAAATGATGTTTTTAGGTACATTCTTCATTAATCGTCAACATCAGTCTCAGGTACTAACATTTAAATATTATTTTTATAATTTTAAATACAAAAAAACTTGTGTATGTCAATGATCTGAAGAAAAATTGGTTAAATAAAACATAATAAAACTAATTTTTCAAAAACTAAGACTTTATAAAATAAAGACCGTTTTAAACGGGTACGGAGGATATAGCGTAAAAGCTTTTTTTCTTGAGTATCATCAAACATCGAACCGAAAAGAAACTGATAAAAAATACGTTTGTAGACGTATAATTTTATTAATTTTAAAAATCAATTGCCGATTCTTATTAAACAAATAATTTTTTTAAAATTAATTATAATTTTAAACTAATTTAAATACATATTTTCTTAATCATACTTTAATTTGATTATTTCAAATCTAAAAGATTATAATTAATTTAAAAATGTCTAAACATATTTCTATAAATATTTTAAAATAATGTTCTATTAAGAAAGACTCACAAGACGCAAACTTAAGTTAAAATCTCTCGAAACTCGAGTTTTTTTTTTTTTCCAGAAAAAGTGATTTCCTAGGTCACAAACTTAATAAATTAATCATAAAAAATTATTCTCATGAAATAAAATAGTATATTGATATATTTTATCTAAATAGAAGAATTCTTATGAGTATTGAGCTAGCTATCTAGTTATATCAATAATAATAATTCATTCTTAAAACTGGTTTGGTGTTTAGTTATTTAAAAGAAAAATAAATTATGAATATATATTTTTTTAATTTGAAATTAAATTTTATAAAAAATAAAATAAAAATATTTTGATAAAATATAATTGTTTGAAGATTAAAATAAAAATCTATGAATAGAATCCAACAAAGAAGATGATATATATTGATTAAAGCTGTTCACATGTTAAAATAAAGAAGAAAAATGATCTGTTTTTATATTATATATACAGCTAGGTTCAGAAACATTCATTTGTCGGATTATTCCTCAGCGCGCGCTCTCTCTCTATCTCCATCTGTAACCGACTCTTGTTCTTCGCCTTCTCCTTCGCCAGATGTCCGACAGCCGATAAATCTTCCCAAGGATACATCAGCTTCACGCCCTTAGGGTCCCCATTTCTTCCCTGCTCGCCTGATTCGTTCTTCCTTCTTTTCAGGATCACTGACTCCATAAATTGTTTTGTATTCTGCGATTTCATCCCCCCTCTCTCTCTCTCTCATTCTCTTCCTCCCCTTCCTTTCCTTTCGCCATAACTTTCCCGATTTGTTTTTGGGTCGTCAGATTTAAGTTTGTGGACAAACCTTTTCTTTATATTTCCTACGTACAAAAAGGATGAGGTTTAGGGATGAAGATGAGAGAGATGAACATATGCTATCAATGGGAAACAACCCTCTTACACCCCAGCCGATGAGAGTGGTTGGATACGCTCTCACGTCAAAGAAGACTAAGAGTTTTTTACAGCCCAAACTTGAACTTCTTGCTAGGTAAATAGTTCATGTCCTCTTCCTCTAAAATCGTTTTTTTTTCAGGTTCTATTTTCCTTTTTTCCTCTTGTTCAGTGGAGCTTGTTATTCTGTCTTAATCTCCATTTAGTTGTTTATGGTTTGGGGTCTTGTTTTGTGGTAGAATGTTGCTTTTGCTTGGACTTTTTTATGATTTGCATTCGTTGTCGGTCTGTTGAATGGAATAGAATCTTCTGGAAGATTGTTTCGTGTCATAAGTCTAGGATTTGGGGTTGTTATCTGTTGACCAGCAGCTGTCTTGGTTCCTTTTGAATGATGCTTTGTCTATTTCCTAGGCTTTTTTATGCTATTAGATGACTATTCCACACGTTAGTATGTGCTTGCAAATACAGTCATAAATTGGAATGCATGGGTTTGCTTTCTAAGTGATTCTTCTTTACCCTTGCCAGCTTCGCTGACAAAAGTCATTCTTTACACATTTTATTCCTTGTTTTCAAGCTTAAAGTTTGCCATCTTTCCAGTTTCTATGAGCTGTCTTTACTCTATCTTGTTTTTTTTTTATTGGGAAAAGAAAAGCTGTCCCTGTCCCTGTACCAAAACAGTATCACTAGCTTTTACATTTGTTTCTCTCAGAAATTTCCGAGGAAGATGGTGGCTTCTTTAATTCCAATATATAATTTATTTTTTGTGTAAATTCATTTAATCTCAAAGCAAATTTCATCATATTTATGTTCTATGCAGGGATAAGGGAATATTGTTTGTTCCCATTGACCAAAGCAGGCCACTTTCAGAGCAGGGTCCTTTTGACATAGTCTTGCATAAGGTTAGCAAAAAGATTTTGTGATCTAGAATCGTTAAATTACATTTCATGTAAAAACAGATGAGTTAAGCAGGCTATTATTTTCACTAAAAGATGTGTGATCACATTTTCTCTTTCCTTAATGCAGCTAACTGGAAAGGAATGGCGACAGATTCTCGAGGTTGGTCAACTGCATGACTATCTTTATTTAAATAAATGTGTTTAATTTCAAAGGTGATATTCAAATGATGTGTCCATTCTGTTATATTATATTATGTTTAACTATGCAAAGTAGTGTGGATTCTTTTTTGTGTCTGACCTTATATGTGGAATGCTTGTTCCATCTATAATGTATTGGACTAGTAGACAGTTTAGCTGTCTTGTACAGGTTTATCCTAGCATTACTTGCAAGAGATTACTGGTTTTGAATAGTTTTACTGCTCCAGTGGATATAATTGACTTCATCTTCCCCATTGGGGTAAATGTATCCTAAGATTGAATAACCTGATGCTTTGTGTGACCTTCTTGCTGGAATATGTTCTTTTGTAATCCTTCCATTTTATGCTATGTTTCTATATATTAATAGTATTTTTATATCAAGTTTTCTTAACAAAAGGATGAAATCATCCACAAGCAGAATTCTTCATTGGAATATTTTATTTTTGAGAAAACCATTATTGGAATATTGTGGAGCTACCTATCTTGTATGAACTTTGTTTGCAAGGTTATTCCAAATATCTACTAAAGTACTACTGTATTTTGCACCCAACTGCTTGACAAACTAAAATGCATTACATTATAATCAATATGAACACATTTTGTTTGATCTACCTTCTAATTTTCTTCCAGAGTGAAATTATACTAGTAACCTATGCAATGAAATTGTATAGGTGGAGAATTGTGATTAGTGGGGTTTGAAATGTTCTGCTGTTTTTTCAAAAATAAAAAGACGTGTTCAACTTGTAATGTAGTATAATATTATAATACTTATATTTCAGTCACCTTATCAAGATTTCAGATCCTATGTTGTCATGGCCATAAAATTTGTGATATCTACATGTTTGACTTTTCCATTATATATGCATTTTATGAATACAATTTAAGGGTTTGTTTGATGTGAAATAGTTGGATTTAATCCAAATAAATCACTTCTTCTATCAAATCAAAATTATCAACTAAATTACCAAAATATCCTTTCTTTATAAATTTTAAAATATTATAAAAATGACATTTTAGTCGTTAACCCAAATAAACCACTTTCCATCAAATAAGTTTTTTTTTCTCTAAAAAAGGTGTCTATTTGGAAAAAAAACCTACATCAAACAAGCTTTAAAACTATTCCTTGTTTTCCCACCAATAAAAGACTTATTTCATCATTGTAATATTTTTGAGCTAGCTGTTAAGTCGAACTAGTTTGTTGAGAGGAACTTGACACCATTTAAAAGCAAAGTTATTGTAAATGTCTGCTGCGTACACTGCAGCAGCGCTGCTGCTTGACAAACTGAAATGTTTTTTTTGTCGGATCTACATGTAAAATGGTCTTCCCAAACAAATTATATTAGTAGCCTAGACATTAAAGCGGTATTGGCGGGGTAATGTGATTAGTGCTTTTGAAGTATTACTCTGAATGTAGTCAAGATTTAAGTCTTTTTCCAATTTCATTGATTCATCAATGAGTTAGGTGTTTGGAGGATTAGTTTCCTATTCTTTTGAATTCAAAATCATTTTGGTTAAACTGATATTAAGTATTTCTTCACTTTATTCCTTTAAGATTAAGATGTTGTGTTAGTTATGATCACTTGCTTGTATATGCAATCTGCATTCTCTTTTTGAGAAAAAACAGACTTACTTGGTAGGTTACAACTGTTCATAGCTTGGAGTCATCATGGATATTATAATTGACAAGTTTGTAGGATTTCTGGTGTCAGATATGGGTGTTTCAAAGATTTTTTTTTTCTTTCTGTTTAATGACCATGTTTTTCTTTATATTCTTCTTTTTCAGTTGTATAATAAGGACACATATGGGATATGGTTGTCCTGCTGCCATAACCAGTTCTGTTTGCTATGCACATCAGTTTTAAAATTTCTTAAAATGTTTTATCACAGATTGAAGAATAATGTGATTACATCATTTGCCTTGGACCTTGTTTAATCCAAATAACCCCTTATACCATCCTCAAACATTTAATGAATCAAATCATATACCAAAAACCAAATTACCTGTACTTTTATTTTCTAAAACATTGTAAACCTTAAATACATAGGTTATTTTAGTTATTTTGAACTTTCTCATCGAACAGGGTTTTTATTTCCCCTAAAAAATCTGTTTACTGCCAAAAAACAAAAAACGTTACTTCAAACTAGCTCTTGGTTTGTTTCTCTTAAAAGTGCACTGTTTATCTTCACTACATCTAGGTCTTTGAGGTACTCTCTGTTGATCTCTTCTTTTTATACTTGGTACTGCATTAGTAGCAGCATATGTCAATGTCAAGCATATTTCTACTCAGAGTTCTATGCACTGCCATTATTTTTCCCTTTGTAAAATAGTGTTTTGATGTGTCATTGTAGTTTATATTGAGATTGTGTTGTGGACAACAAGATGATAATGGAATTGTAGGGTTAGACATTCTTTAGTTCTATTTCAGTTTCATGTATGCGTTTAGGCATCTGAATAAGTTTTAAGTTTGGAACGGGACACTAGTTGAATCTAGGTCATATCATGCGAGAGCTCCTGGTGGCTTTCATCTAAATGAGGTGGCTATCCGTTAATAGGTTAAATGTTCTAATAGCATATCACATTAAAATTGAAATACTATCCCTTCTGGCTTAGCGGCAACACGAGTTGGATATTCCCAGCCTCCCTGAGGTCTTGATTCGAGTCCGTCAGGCGGCAAGTTCCGTGAACGGTTAAATGGTTAAGTGTGTTTGCGGGTTATGTGCTTAACACGTGATCAAATTTTTTACCCCATCAAGGTAGCCCAGTGGTAAGAGTCGGCTTAAAAAACTAAAAGGTCACGGGTTCGATTACAACTGGAAACACTTTGAGTTTAATTGGGGAATCATTATAATGTGGGGTGTCATGCCACTTCTCCTTTAATTCCAAAAAAAATAAAATTGAAATATTGTGTTTAATGTTATTGAAGGATTACCGGCAAACACATCCAGAAGTTACAGTTCTCGATCCTCCAGATGCCATACAGCATGTATACAATCGCCAATTTATGCTTCAGGATGTTGCTGATCTGAACTTGTCTGATGCATATGGTAAGTTTCTGAAACCTGTATCGCTAGAGGAGTATTAGAGTAAAATTGAAGGAAAGCTTCATGGTCTTGGAATTCACTCTTCTGCAGGCACAGTCGGTGTGCCAAAGCAATTGGTTATAAAGAAGGATCCGTCATCCATTCCTGATGCAGTATACAGAGCTGGATTGACATTGCCTCTTGGTACATCTTCAATTAACTTATAGAATTATTTTATCAGGTTTCAGCGTGGTTTTGGGGCTCCAATAATTACTCGCAATTCAAAGTTCTAAATCACCTAGCTGGGTATAAAATATAATGGGTAAATTGTTCTATATGTTTACACGTCTACTTTCTCCATTTCAGTTGCGAAACCATTGGTTGCGAAGTCACATGAACTGTCTCTAGCTTATGATAGATGCTCGCTCCAAAAACTTGAACCTCCACTTGTTCTACAAGAATTCGTGAACCATGGTAAGTGAACTTGCATTGTGACCTCTATTTAGAAAGTTATATTTAGTCACTATCACAACCCCATTGAAAAATCGCAAAGTTCAAATTGAAAGTGATTTTAGGTTTGGTTGATTTAGTATGAATCATGTTTTTGATTATTTTTTGGATCATGATCCAAATTGTAGTATACTAATAGCTTCATGGATATGCAATTTTTTTAATAGATATCCAAATTAAATGTAATTTTTGTTTCATTTGGTATATAGATTTATTTTCTGGATCATGAATTATTTTTAACCATGAAACAAATTATTTTACGACCATCATTGTGATTTTTGCAACATAACAAATGTAGATTTTTCCATATAATGATATAATGATAAAATGGTATACCAGACATAACTTGTTCCATGGTTTAATGTATGACATTGTATCTTGGTGTTTTATAGGAGGTGTGCTGTTTAAAGTTTATGTTGTTGGTGAAGCCATCAAAGTTGTCAGACGATTTTCTCTGCCTGATGTGAGTAAGCGTGAACTATCGAAATCTGCGGGTGTATTCCGATTTCCAAGGGTTTCTTGTGCTGCTGCATCAGCTGATGATGCTGATTTAGATCCTTCAATTGCTGGTGAGCTGACATAAAAAACATTGACTTCACATTACTTACCATAGCATTTTATTTTACATTGATGCCATCTTTTCTATATCTAATAGTTTAGGCTACATTATTGGCCTCACTTGGAAACACTTATAATGTTGTTTGTGTATTTGGATTCGGATGTATCTGTTCAAGTCTAGTTTTCAAAAATAATCTTATCTCCAGATACATTTTTGGATCTAGAGTTTATGTACCCCAGGTGTTTCCAAATGGGCATTGGCCTCATTTGGAAATTAGTATCCTAATCCAGATGAGAAACAACCACTATATGAATATGTTTCTGACTAAGTTATGTTTTTAAACATAATCTCTCATCCATACAAGTTTTTGCATTCAAATTTTTTGTATCAAGTTGTTTCAAATGGGGCCTTTTTGTGATTAAATCAACACATTCTTTTGTTTTTCCATTTACATTAGTAACTTATTTGTACTACTTTACTACAATACCTTCAAACTAATTCACTGCACAACTGGAGAAGCACTTTAGTCATGAATGTTTCTTTTGACCTTTTTCTCACAACTGCAAGCAAAATGCAAGGGTTCATATACAATGGGAGAGAAGGATGTAGACTACTCATTCTGTTTAGGCAATGATTATGTGAAAAGATGTGACCAAGTTAAGTAGTCTAAAAGTCCATATTCAGATCTGAAGTTAGGTAAAATGTTCAAATGAGGACTTGATGTTTTGTTTTGTTCAAAAGGGACTCAAAGTTTGAGGAAAGCCCAAACAGAATCATTGTTGACTGTAAATCACACACCCTTTTTAATTTGCAATTTTTTTTTAAATATTAGCATTTCATCACAACTTCTATTTTGCTTATAATTTTAAGTCTGTTTAAACATTTTCCAGGTTTGACTCTTTTTTAAATATTTCTCCAACTTTAAGTCTTCTTTTGACCTTTGCTCAAGCTTCTAATTTTATTTTAAATGAAAATATTTGTTGTGTCCTAATTTGAACAAATTGCCAAACTTCTGATATTTGTTTTTATTTTTGGCCTTTAAGTTAGGGGTTGATTGAGCTTGGGTTTAGATTATGGTTATTAATAAAACTGTTTGTTTTAATAACCCAAATTATTTAGATAACCTATAAATCCTTATGAAAATGACAAATTCACCCTTATTCTAAAAGCAATCAACACAAAGAAGGTTTATATGTTTAAGGGTACTTTGACCATCTAAAAAAATATTTAAAAGATGTCAAAAGTACATCACATAATTGATTTGAGATCATTTGAATAATCTCAGACGAACTCTGAGGCGTTGTTTGATGTGGTTCATTTGGATTTACTATCCCATAATTAATCACTTCTTTCCATCAATGCATCAACTAAAATAACCTTTATTTCTATAACATTTTAAATTTAATTGAGGATATTGTATTTTACTCAAGATCGAACAATTTTTTAATATTCGTGGTGTTGCTCTAGACCTTTAGCCATGGGACTGACTAATTTCTTGTACGCGCAGAGCTTCCTCCAAGACCATTGCTCGAAAGGCTTGCTAGGGAACTGCGTCGTCGATTGGTATGGTCTTCATACAGCTTCTACAAATTTGAGGCATATGCATAGAAGTCTCTAGCGTGAAATTTACAACTGTCATAGTTGATCTGTCATTTAAATTATGTAGGGCCTTCGGCTATTCAATTTGGATATGATCAGGGAGCATGGAGCACGAGACCGTTTCTTTGTCATTGATATCAACTACTTCCCTGGTAAGTTATATTTCACTTTTTATACAATGTGTGTTCATCAAGATTTTACTTAAAAGGACAATATGGAAGTTATATCCTGGTAATTCTTTCTTCTTGAGTTTCTGTAGATCTGTGTAGCTTTTCGGGGCTTGTTCAATGTGGGTTATTTGGAGTAAATCCAAACAATTCAACAACTCATCAAACCATCAACTAAAATACCATTTCTCATGAATTTGTGTCAAACTTGTTTTATTTCCAAAACTTTTTTAAAAATGACCCAAATTACTTTCCATCTTCAGTAATTGGTTTATTCTCTCAATCTCTTAAATAATCTTTACACAATTTATGCAACATTAATCTCAATGATTGGTTAAAATACTTTTGAGACATTTTCAAAAGTTCACGAGCATGTCGCAAGCTTAATGGGCTTCATTCCTTGAAAAATATTATAATACTAAGGTTATGTTGGTGATTTGATCCAAGTAATCCGTTCTCTCATAAATAAACAAAGATTATGTTCAAATAATTTGATTTAACCCTACATCAAACAAGAACTAGGGTAAGTTCCTTATAAAGAGTCAATTTATGATATTTGTAGGGTATGGAAAAATGCCAGAGTATGAACACATTTTCACGGATTTCCTACTGACCCTGGGAGAGAGTAAGTATAAGAAACTTACTTCAAAGCCAGTTGAAGAGCCTCTGGGCTAAAAAAACAAAGATTGAGACCAACTGCCAAGCAACTGCATTCATTTCTTCGAAAATAAAAACACAAAGCTTCAATGTTGAAAGTGAACAAAATCATGTTGTGCGCAATTGGTTCCTAAAACGGGCAAGGAGAAGTTACAACCATCAACATCATCTGGTATATAGCTTACGCCAGTCTGTTTAACCGCCTCTGATTGCTTAAGGATGATTAGCCACCCTGTAAATAATGGGTAGTTGATAATTTTTTTTATGTGCTCTTGTTTCCGTTAATGAATTTTCTTTATTGACTTTGGTAACAGGTCGGAGGATGTTATGGATCTTGTAAATTCTTTTGAAAAACTATGCAAATAAACGCCCCTGACTATGTTATTCTCTTTGTTTTACATTATTATTATTGTTAGGAATTTGAAATGGGATATAATCATCTTTGAACTTTACTCTTTAGAGATTCCAATATGTATTTCAATCATGATCTCGAATTGCTTTCTGAAGTTTTTATTTTGAGATGATATATTATAAAACAATGTTTTTCGTGTTCATATCTAAAAATGATTTTAAATTCTGTGAATTAATACAAAAATATAAATATTGTACGAAATAAAATTATAATAATCATTTATGTTATTATATATATATATATATATAATAATAATAACATAAATATCACCTGGAGAAGAATTATTTATAACACTTTCACCATTTATTTTTTTCAACAACCTCATTTTGTTATATCACTATATTCATAATATAAATATCGCGAGTCAGACGAAACATAATCATAAACTTAATAAAAATCCCCATTGTTTGTCATGGTCGACTTCGTAATCTTATTAAGGGGTATTTTATTCCAACCACATTGTCAACCTCTTACCCTCGTTGTTTATTGTATGTTGAAGCTCTAGTTAGGTCTTTAGAGTTTGTGAAAACTTATTCACATTTTTATAAGTTAAAAAAACTTTATTTTAAAATAACTTTGATTTTACGACTGTTTCTCTCTCTCGAGTATTATCTTTCGTAATTGTGAATTGTTCGGTAAGTGTCCTTGTCATTGCTCTTTGATAATACTTATTGATTAATCATTCCTAATTGTGTATTTGATTATTCGTAAAAAAGTTAAAATTTAATTGAAATTATGTTTAGCCATTGGCTGTTGTTCTTGAGCTATGACATAATTCATAAAAAAAATATAGGATATAACAAATATTGTTGACCAAATACTGCATTTTTCTAATAGAAATATTGTTTCGAACTATTACAAGAGATTTCAAATGAAAATGTTTTTTTGAATATAAGATGAGATACTTCATCCAAGATAAAAGTACTTTTAATGCTTTTAATGCATGACCAACTAATTAACTCAGAGCAACACTTTTCAATTGCATCTTACAATTTTTACACTAGAATCTTGCATCATATTGAAAATTTGAAGAAAAAAATAAATTCAATATAATGAAAAATCACTAAAACACATATAGTTAATTCAAATTTGTCATCATATATACTATCATCACACTATCCATTCAAACACATATAATTCATTCAATTTTTCCATCACAATATCTCTTCATACACATAATTCATTCAAATTTGCACCAATATATACAACCATCACACTATCTCATCAAACTCATATCATTCATTCAAATTTGCACTCATATATATCACCATCACACTATCACATTATCCTCTCAAACACATATAATTTATTCATATTTGCACCTACATATACCATCATCACACGATCATCTCAAACAAATATAATTTATTCAAATTTGTACTCACATATACCACCATCACACTATCCCTTCAAACACATATAATTTATTTGAATTTTTACCCATATATACCACCACCATCACACTATCCTCTCAAACACTTACTCACATTTATACCCCACATATAACACCATCATATTATCCACTCGAATAAATTAAATTCACTCAAATTTGCATTAGTAAGAATTCAAACTCTTGTTTCAGCGTAGAGGGTCATCAATTTAAACATTAGATTACTTGTGATTTATATATATATATATATATATTTATTGTAAGCTAATAAATATCAAAATTTTAATTTTTTTTATAAAATTCACAAATAACATTTCATTCTTTATTAATAATCTAAAAATGTTTTTTAACTATAAAAACACTTTCACACGCCTCTTATCTCTATGCAAACCAATTACAAATTTCAATCACACTTTCACACGCATCTCTTATCTTTCAGGAAATAAACCATCGACCTTAATCGATTTATTATCCCTTGACAAACTAATCACAAATTTCAATGTTATCAGCTTCTTATCTCGTAATCTTACACTTTCACATTACATTCCTATAATCTCTTGTCAAACCAATCACCAATCTCAATCGAACTCTAATATTGTGACTTTACGATTCTTTGTTATTGACATTTTTATCTCTTGGCAAACCAACCACCAATTCTAATGTTACTGACCTCTTATTCCTCGACAAACCAACTACGAATCCTAATCACACTTTCACACGCCTCTTATTCCTTGATATCTCAACCATCAACCACCAATCTCAGTCACACTTTCATACACATCTTATAACTAAACAAACCAACCATCAATATAAATTGACCTTCAATCTCGTCCCCTCACAATTATATATTACCGATCTCTTATCCCTTGACAAACCACATCCAAATCACACTTTCATAAGTCTCTTATCCCTCAAAAAACCAAATATCAATCTCAATTGCACTTTTACACGTCTATTATCCTTCGGTAAATCAACCACTGTTTCCAATCATATTTTTACACGCCTCTTATCCCTCAGAAAATCAACCACCAATCTCAATCATATTTTCAAATGCCTCTTATTCTTTAGAAAACCAACCACCAAGCTCAATCATAGTTTGACACGCCTCTTATCTTTCAGTAAATCAACCATTAATCTCAATCAACCTCTAATCTCGTGACCTCACGATCTATTGTTACCGACCTCTTATCTCTTAACATATCACATCTCAATCATACTTTTACACGTCTCTTATCCCTAGGAAAATAAATCACCAATCTCAATCAACATTTAACATTGTGACCTCAAAATTTGGTCAATAAAATATTTGATTCATATTTTTTAACCACTCTCAATTGTTACCGGCCTATTATCCTTCGGAAAACCACATCCCAATTACATTTGGTTAAAATTTGTACTTTTTTTGTTATGATTCAAATTCAAAACATACATATTATGAGTTTAAGCATTGTTTGTCAATAAATTGAGAGTTGTTGGTCTTAATTGTCTTTTATGCAATTAAGGGCTTATGTAATTATTAATGGGCTTGGGCCTGTATGTATAAGTAATTTAGGGTTTCTAAGTTAATTACTCATTTATAAGGGTTGTTTGTAAAGCTTAATACATAACATTTGAGAATCTCAAGACTTTTTCCTCTTCAACATATCTTATTGTCCTTCCTAGTTTTCCAACGTTTTTCTTTCTTCATGATCGTTCTTAGAAGATCCTATAATCAGAACCAACATTTGGTATTAGAGCCTATCTGAAGAATATGTCATCGACAAGATCAACTAGAGATGTGACGACAATGAAGATTGGAAGAGAATGGAACGTGACGCTTTCCTATCCGTTACTCACAAAGAGTAACTACTCGGTGTGGGAGTTTAAGATGCGGGTAAACGTACATACACAAGGAGTGTAGGAATCCATGATGCTCAATGAGGTCGATAAACGAAAGGATAAAATAGCTCTTGCTGCCATCTATATAGCGCTCCACAAGGATGTCCTTCTCATGGTGGCTGAGAAGGATTCTACCAAGCTAGCGTGTGAGACGTTAAAGACAATGCATATTGGAGTGGAAAGAGTCAAGGAGGAAAAAGTGAAAACTTTGAAGATACAATTTGAGGCGATTCGCATGAAGGGAATTAGTAGATGTTTTCACCATGAAATTGACTTCCATCGTGATAGGTATCTGTTAGATAAAATTAGATCGATTAAATAAAACTTAACAAAAACAAATCTCTTGTGCAGGAACAGGTAAAGAATTCAACCGGTCAAAGAACTCAACCGGTTAAGAAACTCAACCGGTCAACCAATCAAACCGACCAAAAACCTGACCGAACAAGAAAGACAAGATCGGTCAAATCAGAAGGCCAGAATCATTGAACAGTCGGTCAATCAGAAGCTATGAAAAAACCGGAAGTCATCCGGTTAACATAAACAACCGATCAGTACAAATAGATACTTCGAGTATCTGTTGAGAATGATACCGAAGGGACAGACTTTACTATTTCCATATTCATACAAGTCTGAGGACAGTCTGTAGGCTGTAGAAGATCGTCCGGCATGATCTCTCTACTTCAGGATAAATCAGAAACGCAATCTTCCAGGTACAGGCAACTGTCCAACCGACAATTGCCATATTGAGTAAAAGACAAACCTAGTCGATTTGACCTACACACTAGAAGACTAGACCGCCAGGTCTGAAGACTAGACCGCCAGGTCTGAATCACTGAACCTCTGCTCAACCAATCAAATTCAAGGAAATGAAATGTGACCGTTGGCACATTTCACCTATAAAAGAAGGAGCTGAAGAGGAGTAAATGCGGTTACAAGTTCTGAAAGTTTTCTACAGCCTAAGTCAAAAATCGTGTTCTATCTCTCAAAAGAGCTTAAGCGTTTATTTGAAGAGTAATTACAATTTCGGTTAAAATTGTACGGGTGTTATCGAGCAGAAAATAAGTCTCGATCGGATTGTGTTTGTGTATTCCTTAGTGAATATCCTTCTCGCGGTTTCGAGAGGAAGGGGTGACGTAGGAGTTTTATCTCCGAACATCCATAGAAACCTGTCTTGTTATTTACTTTCCGCCTACTTTACATTCTAACCGATCTGCACTAACCTACTAATACCGCTCCAACCGATTCAACATCACCTAAACTGAATTACTAAGCTGCAAAACCGACCCAACAACCTCTAAACCTGTCTTATTCAAATCCGGTTCTGCCTATCTCGTATGTATGCTGCTTCAACCTGAAACAAACCACTTCCTCACTTGAACTCGGTTCAAGGGTTTGTGACAGTTTGTGTAGTATTGAAACC
The DNA here is from genome assembly GCF_907164915.1 of Impatiens glandulifera. NCBI lineage: Eukaryota > Viridiplantae > Streptophyta > Magnoliopsida > Ericales > Balsaminaceae > Impatiens > Impatiens glandulifera. The sequence continues at coordinate 40,265,719 of NC_061864.1, read as the reverse complement.
CCGATATTAATCTCTAATCGGATTAATCACCACCTTTAAGTGAGACGCGCTAACCGGTCAGACCCCGGTTCCCCAGCCGCGACCTAGATCCTAACAGTATCTGCTCATTGGGAGAGAAGGTGGAGGAGATCTCCGTCGTCAAGAAGTTCCTTAGAGACGTACCAAAAACATACATGTAAATCGTTACAGCGATTGAGCAATTTGGTGACCTCAAAAATATGACCGTTGAGGATATCGTCGGTCATCTCAAAGTCCACGAGGAGAGACTTCGCGGTTACAGTGACCAAGAGGAGGAGCACCTATTACTCACGCATGATGAATGGATGTCACAAATGAAGAAAAATGGAGAAGCTGATTTTTCTTCTGGATCGTTGAGTCGCAGCGACAATGGTGGAGATAACCGATGTCGTGGCAAAGGGCGAGGTAGAGGTCGAGGTCATGGAGAAAGATCACCTCGACAAGAAGACATCAAGCCCCATAAAGACAAGAGCACAATGAAGTATTACGCTTGTCAAATGTACGGGCACTACGCGTCTTAGTGCCCTAACAAAATGTCTAACGATGAGGCAAACCTCACTAGCTTCTATGAAGAGGAGCCAACATTAATGTTTGTTGAGGTATTGACGAATGCTTTGCCCAAAGATGAAGAGGAAAACCTCACTAGTTTCTATGATGAGGAGCCAATATTATTGTTTGCTGAGGGAGTGACAAATGCTTTTCCAAGACGATGAGACAAACCTTGAAGAGTTCATGCAAGAACCGTCCAAGGAGGAACTAAAGGTGATTTTGATCAATGAAGACAAAGTCATGGAGAAACTCCTCGCAAGTGGAAATGAGTGTAATCACACCAATTTGTGATACCTTAACAATGGAGCAATCAATCATATGACGGGCCATCGAGAGAAGCTCAATGAGCTCGGCGAGAAAATTACCGGAAATGTGAAGTTCAAAGACGGAAGCAAGGCACATAGGTTTCTTGATCCAGCTTGTGGGAAAATATGTGTGAGTAGAGATACTATGTTCGAGCAGGAGAAAAGTGGGAGTGGTGCAACGACAACAATAAGCTCATACAAAAATCCGTGGAGTTTGGAATCCTTCGAGAGTGCGGAGGCACCACTAGTAGAGATGGATCGTGATGAATTGTTGTTTCTCACCACCGACGAGCCAACAATATCACAAAGTGGTAGTCAAAGAGCCATGGTATGAGTCCATAAGGAAAGAGCTCGAGTCCATTAGGAAAAAGAAGACATGGGAGCTCACCGACTTACCACCCGATCACAAGACCATTAGATTAAAGTGATTTTTAAGTTGAAAAAGACAGCGAATGCAACATCCTCAAGCACAAAGAGGGATTGGTAGAGAAAGACTATGTGTAGGATCAAGACGTTGACTTTAATGAGATCTGTTAGGATCTAGATCGCCGATGACGGACCAGGGTCCAGCCGAATAGTACTTTCTAACAACACTCAACGGTTGGCGTTAATCCGGTTAAGAATTAACACCGGTTTCAATACTACACAAACTGTCACAAACCCTTGAACCGAGTTCAAGTACGAAAGTGGTTTGTTTCAGGTTGAAGCAACACACACAGGATGAATAGAGATGCAGTTTGGAGAATGTAGGTTAGGGATTAATGAAGCGGTTGGAATAGTGGAGGTCAGTTAGAAATATATGAGTCGGTTAGAAAATGGAACCGAAAGAAAGTAAAGCACAAGACAGGTTTTTATGGATGTTCAGAGATAAAACTCCTACGTCACCCCTTCTTCTCAAACCACGAGAAGGATATTCACTAAGGAATATACAAACACAATACACGATCGAGTCTTATTGACTGCTCGATAATCACTTTTACAATTTTCACAGAAATTGTAACACAAACACACTCAAGCTTTGAATCTTAGAGAGATGAACACTTTGTAACTTTCTCTTTCTTAGCTCTTGTTCACTTGTTGTTCAAAGACTTGTTTTTCACACTTGTTCTGAAAACTTGTATGTTTCAGCTTCCTCAGCTTCTCCTTTTATAGGTGAAAATGTGCCAACGGTCACATTTCTTCAACGGATAGCTTCAGAGGTTCAGCATAACATTAAATGCGGTTTAGGCTTTCGAGGCATGGAGCAGACCGTCTCTGATTTGTCTTTGCTTGATTATGACAACTGTCGGTTGGACAGTTACCTGCACCTGGGAGATTGCTCCTTTGACTTGTACCAAAATGATAACTGTTTCTTCAGGCAATCTTCTGCATCCTGCAGCATATCATCAGACTTGTACAAAATAGTAATGTCATAGTCTGATCCTTTGATGTTATCTTCTGCATATACCCAAAGTGTTTGTTTGCACCAATTTGTAAACTGTGCTTTATTTGATATCTTTGACTTCTTTCTTTAAGTAGTCTTCTCGTTGTATTTGTTCTTTGGATTTGGATTGAGTACTTCATTCCAACTTATCAGGTTAGCCGGTTGTGCAATTCAACCGGACAACTTTCGGTTCTGGATTTTGTCTCTTCTGGCCGGTTTGAGATCTTTGCCGTTCAGGTTGTTCTATTCAACCGGATAGCTTTAGTTTGTTTATCTGTTTATTTTTGCCGGTTTTGATTACTTGACCGGTTGAAAATCCTGACCGTTCCTGCACAATAAGTTTATTAAGTTAAACTTTTTATTTAACCGATCAATTTTATCTAACAATTTCTCCCTTTTTGATTATTTTATTTAAAATATTCAAAACCATGCATTCGGTGATTATTTTAGAAGTTTGTTATTTTGAAAAATGTTTTTAGAAAATACTTTGAAAAAAATTTTAAAGATAAATTTTGTGTTTGAAAATTTTCGGAAAAAAAGTTTTCGGTTTTATCTTGCGAAAAATTTTATATACCAATTTCTCCCTTTTTGATTATTTTATTTAAAATATTCAAAACCATGTAAGATGTAAGAAGTAGGCCGGTTAAAAAGAAACGCGTTAAGTAGAATCACCTGTTTTTCCAAAAGTACTTATATATAAATATCATAAGTTAAAACATAAGATAAACCGAAGAAGACATAGAGCAGATAAGTAAAGTTTTAATCCTTATTCTTGTCGCCACGGTTTACGATGTCCCAGATATAGTCCATCATTAGCCCTTTCCCTGGAGTGCACGAATCGTAGCCCGGTCTGGAGGATGAAGCTCGATTGCCCAAGCGACCGGTTGCTGGTGCACGCCGTGTTGAGGGAGGTGCTCGATGGGCCGAATTTTGTTGAGGAAAGGAGCTTTGATGTACTGAACGAAGAGGCGTCGCAATAATCGGAACAACCCTCGTCCGTTTCTGCAGCGGAGGAACATTTTCCTCATCTTCATCCGAATCCGAATTCTCCAAGTTGACCGTTGGTGCACCAGTTGGATCCGCACAGCATCCAACAGTTGTTGAGCCGCCTTCTTCGCAGCTGCCTTTCTCTTTCTTGTTTCACCTCGCGTTGTATGGACAGCCAGGGTCGGAGTCTGTCTTGTTAAGTTCGGATTGGCATGTTCTTCTTCATTGACCTGTCGGGCCATTGCTGCATCCGATTGTTCCCGTTCCTTCAAAATTCTCAGCCTTTCATTTTCTTCTTCCTGAATCTTCCCGGCTGCAATTTCATTTTCCTTGATTCTTTCTTCGTCGGCTCCCATCTTAGCCGCTATGAGTTCTTCAAGTTTTGCCGAAACCGCTTTTAAGGAGGAGTCGGTTACAACATTTCCTTCTTTGATGGCTCCAATCCGCTGATTCGCAAGTACAATCATCCGCTGCGACGATTCTGTCTGTTCTTTCATCATAGCCTGCGACAGTGTAATGGTTTCTTGGAAGAATTTATCGAATCATTCTCTGATCATCTTAGTTACGACAGACTCTACCGGAGGGTTGTTGTGCGGAGGATCATTCTGAACGGACACCAGATTGTCCGTTTCAATGTTAGCATGTTGGTGTTTGGGGGACTTACTTGAAGAAGTCCTGGTCGGGGATGTGGGTGGAGGAGAGTTATTAGCTTCCTTTATTGACCGAAGTCAGGTTCTGACCTTTGCATGCCATCCGCATTGTTAAGATCTGACCGAGAGGGGTGCGGAACGTCATCTTCCTGGCTGGTCTCTAATTCCAGCCGAGTCATTGTTTCTTCCATTTCAAGAACCGATTGCTGTAGTGCCTCTAGCACCATCTGATCAATAAGTGACCTTTCTTGCGGTTGTTGTTGTATGCGAAGAATTGATTTGTTGAACACCATCAATCGGGCATGAACCTCCACGAGCGATCATTTCTTAAGGGCAACCGCGACAGCCGAGTTGTCAAATTCCACCAGCGTTTTCCATTTTAGATGTGCCGGGCAGTCTGGAAACATATCGGCGAATCCGGTTTCCGCTCTCATAGATGCCCATTTAAAAAATATGTCGCTTCGTTTATATTCCTTCGTTGCGAGGTTGTTGAAAACTTTGGGAATAAAAGCATCTCCCATCTCCTGTAGTGCGTCTTCTGCTGTTTCCGGTTGACCGACCGGAACGGTTTCGACTTCAGCATTTATTTCTGGAATTTCCTCCTCCTCATCATCCTCATACTCAACTAGTTTTTCCTTCCTTTTGCTGCTTGCCATGTCCTCATTGTTTGACCGTTCCTGTTCGGTTTCATGAGCAGGTGATGTAGAGGTGTTGATCGGATGACCGGAGTTGTCCTTGGAACAACTCGATATACTGGCCGTTGAAATAGTCGGGTTTGGAATATCGGCCTGAATGTTTAGAGATCTGGATGCCCGAGGAGCCGATATTGTTCATTCACTTCCGGTTCCTTCTTCCACCGGAGTTTTCTTCTTCTTCTGTTGAGTTTTCTTTGTTTGAGTCGTCGACCGCTTAATTGCCGAGACTTTCTTTGCCTTGTTAGTAAAGTTGCCGGATTTCACTATCCTGCTATTCTGTAGAATAACCCCTGGACCGGTTTGGATGTTAAGGTGAAGTAGTAATTTTCCTAGAGGGACGGCATATCCCCGAGACCGGTTAGAGTTGGGATCCACCATCTCGCATAGGTTGGAAAAGATCACCTCCACCTAGTTTATCTTTTCTCCTTTGATGATTGCGACCATTGTGTCAATCTTGAGACTGGTGAGACTGTCGAAATTACCTCCCCTTGCCTGGATCGACTTGGAGATTATGTCGCACAGTGGCCTGTATTCCGGTTTCAGGTCTCCTTTCTTACCGGAAACCACTATCGGTTCGTTGGTGCAAGAGATGTCAAGACAAACCGCCAGACGTTCATCTTCATCACCACCTTCGGTGACATCAATACCTTTTGTCGGTAGGTGGAAAACTTCAGCAATTAGATCCTTTGTAATCTCAACGGTTTGTCCACCGACCGTCGTAGTGATGATTTCGTCAGTTAGAGTGGCATTGGCGAAAAATTCTGTGACCGCATCTTGGTAGAAGATGAACGGTCCGTTTAGAAATTGTTCCAGACCCGAAGCAGAGATTAACCTTTTGACATATCGGGCTTCTTCCGAGCCGTTGTTTCGAATTTCTTCGAAATCAACTTGGATAATATGGACAAAGAGAGCAGAGTCACGACCCATTTTGAAATTGATGAATTTGATCGAAAGCTTGAAGATTTTGAGAGTGATTGCGAGAGAGAGAAAGCAGATCGCATAAAATGAAAATTTGATGTATGGAGTTGTATTTATAGGCCGCAAGGGGACGCGTCTTAGAATGCGAACCGGCGCATTGAAAGATGTGAGCTGTCACATCGATTAAAAGGAAAAGGCGCCAAAGTTTCCCTCCAAAATTATTGGCGGCAATTTTGATCGGTAGGATTTTGATGATAGGTTTAAAAATGACCGATATAGACTTATAAAAGAGGTACATTAATATTATATTAAAACCGATGAAATGATAAAATGAAAAACCGATGATAGATCGGTTTGAACAACATGAGCGGTTTTATAATGAAACCGTTTTAGAAAAGAAAAGCCTAAGGAAAGAACCTAAGAACCATTGCAACCATCTTCTCTTCCACCGACTCCTTGGTGAGAATGTTTGTTGGGTTCACCGGTGATCCCGGTCCGAGGTCAGGAGCGGTTGAACGAATGATCCGGCTCAGCTGAGGAACGTAGACGAGCCTCTTTTTCGTTTCAACCATTGTTTTCAGGTTTTCAAAAATGACTGACGCCCAGTTAATAGGTGTGTTACTGACGATGTAGGTCATCATATCAAACGTCTTTTTAGAGTAGTTATGTTTCGGAACCTGACACGGAATGGATCGGGTAACGATGTCATGGAGTATTTGGATGTAGGGGGCACGGTAGGCTTTGAGACCGTTGTTTCGAACCGAGTTACGATCCATGGAGAACAGTTCAGCATAGTCATCAAAAGTTTCGTTCACTCGAGGAGGAAAATCCGAGAATCCCTCAGTGGGCAGGTTAAACATCTCAGCAATTATTTCTTCTAAGATCTGAATGATAGTGTCATTGTTTATGATGGAAACGATGAGATCTTCGATCATGGAGGCATTGGCAAAAAATTCCAATACCTCAGGGAATATGATAGGTTCAGATTCTTCCAGGAATTCGCGGAGGCCGGTATCGACTAGTGATTCAAAGAGGAGTTTCTTTGTTTCAATGTCATGAGATGAGAGCACTGAATCAAAGTTAACACATAGGTAATTTCTAAGTGTGGGATGAGACATTGTTCGGAAGAGTTTTTAGAGAGATGGAAGTTATAACTTTTGCAAGATGGCAAGGTGTGTTGTGGTGTTTGAAAAAGGAATGAGAGGTCTCTTAAATAGTTTGTAAAGAGAGAGTAAAGCAGAAACATTAATTGTAAGACATTTTCATTTATGATGTGTCTTGTTAATGCTTTTAAGGTATGAGGAATCTTTATATTTTCAAGACAATTTTTCTTGGAAAGTGGTGATTTTGTTTTGTCAGAGGTAAAGAATCTAGTTGGAAACTAACTGAATTAAATGTTTTGTAGTTTCCATACGATCAGAGTTTAATAATGCCAAAAGTAGATAGGATTTATATTAAACCGATGTGGACCAGAGGTCAAGTAGGACATACAAAAGACAAACATAGTTAAACTATACAACCGATTCATGCAACAAAACGACCGGTTGTCCGACAGGGTAGTTCTTTAGCGGCTGGGTCTCCAGTCATGATTTGAAGTGGACTTAATCCTATGCCCGGACAAAGAGGAACACCGAGATCGAAGAAGAGAGTGCTAATTTGGGGAATGAAGCCGGTGTGGCGAGTGGAGATCATCCAAATTAGGTTGTCAAAAAGCAACCTTGACCAGTTAACCGGAACTTCGTTGACGATGGCGGTCATGATGTCGAAGGACTTGGTACAGAAAGTGTTGGTAACATCCTTTCCAAGGATTGATTTACCGACGATATCTTTGAGCAACTGATATTCATCCCTCAACGAGGATCTTACCCCGTGATCATCAATAGGAAGAGGAGAGCGAGAAAAATGCTGAAACATTTCAGTTTTCTGCTCAACCGATGGAGTCAGATCGGTGAAACCTTCTCTTGGAAGGTCATAACACCGAGCGAAATCTTTCTCGGTGAATTCGAAAACTGTATCTCTTACCTTGGACTAAATAAGAGTGTCGAAAAAGGGAGTACCACAAAAAACTCTTGCGTTACGGAAGAACTCCATAATGGTATCGGGAAATATGATATGTCGGTCATCCAGAAAGTTTCTTAGGCCGGAGTTCTCAATTGATTTGATTATTTTGTAGATCTCAAAATGATTTGTTCCCAGGGAAGAATCAAACTCAATTTGAAGGACATTTTGGAAGGGAATGTGAGACATTTTGCTCGAGTATGATAAGAGATTTTAGAGAGGTGTTGAGTATGTTAGATGTGTGATTATGGTTGATGTACATCTAACTTATATATTAGGCAGTTGATGATGTTAACTAGTGGATAATGCACGTTGTATTCTTGTAACTTTTGGATAAAAAATATCTTTCCAAAATATGGGATGGTTGCTACCCTATGAATGTGAGTCATAGGCCTAGACGGTGAGAGATATCATATCTTCACGTCTTTTGAGGCATGACTGCTTTGTTTTGAAAAGGAATCTTTTCAGAACAGATACGTCCAAACACAATCATTTATTCAAAAATTTGTTGGAAATCCAAATGTTCCAGAGCATAGTATATCCAAACCGGTTGGTTTCACTTATTAGTTCCGATGCAGTTATTTGGTGAGGCACTAAATGACTGGTCGATTTACCGCAACCGATAAGCAATGCGGTTTTTCAATAAGTACAATGGAAATTTAATTTTCCAACATTCTGAGAAGAACTGATGGTTTTGTCTGTCTAAGCCGATGTTTCTTTTTATGAAGGTAAATTTTCGATTTTAAGATATGAGCTGATTTATATCGGCAAGACCAAGGATATTTCTGAAGAAATAAAACTTAGCTTTCTACAGAGGTTTTGTGAATATGTCGGCTACTTGTTGATCGATTGATACATATTCCAACCGGATGTGCTTTTGTTGAACATGTTCCCGGATGAAATGGTGCCTTATGTCAATATGCTTAGTTCTTGAGTGTAGAACCGAATTGTATGTGATGGCTATGGCACTTGTATTGTCGCAGAATATTGGAGATTCTTCGGCAGTGATACCGAAATCTCTTAGTTGCTGTTGAATCCATAGAAGTTGAGCAGAACAACTTCCGACTGCTAGATATTCAGCCTCCGCGGTTGACGTAGCAACCGATGTTTCCTTCTTGCTATACCATGAAACTAGCCGATCTCCTAAGAATTGGCATGTTCCACTGGTACTTTTTCTATCAACTTTACATCCTGCATAGTCTGCATCAGAATAGCTAGTTAGGTTAAAACTTGAGTCCTTTAGATACCACAATCCGACTTTAGGTGTTCGCTTTAGGTATTTTAGGATTCATTTGGCGGCTGTATAGTGAGATTGTTTAGGATTGGCCTGGAATCTTCCACAAACTCCTACTGCAAATAATATATCCAGTCGACTTGCTGTTAGGTAGAGAAGTGAGCCGATGATTCCACGATAGACTGCCAGGTCTACTCCCTGACCGTCATCATCTTTATCCAGCTTGATTGAGGAGCTCATTGGAGTGGAGGCAGAAGAACATGTCTCCATTCCAAATTTCTTTAGTAATTCCTTTGCATATTTAGATTGGTTAATGAATGTTCCTCCTTCCAATTGTCTAACGTGAAGACCTAAGAAGAAACTTAATTCTCCCATCATACTCATTTCAAACTTGTTAGTCATTAGTGATGAAAATTTATCACACAACTTTGAATCAGTAGAGCCGAAAATTATGTCATCCACATATATCTGAACAAGTAGGATATGTTCCTTCTTCTCGAATTTGAATAGGGTTTTATCTACTGAACCTATAGTGAAGTCATGCCTGATAAGGAAATCTGTTAAGGTATCATACCAGGCTCAAGGAGCTTGTTTCAGACCGTAAAGAGCTTTGTTTAGTCGATATACATGACCGGTCAGGTCAACATTTTTAAAACCGGGTGGTTGTTCAACATATATTTCTTCACGTAAGTCACCGTTTAGGAAAGCACTTTTAACATCCATTGGAAAAACCTTAAAATTTTTGAAAGCAGCAAAGGCTAGGAAAATTCTAATGGCTTCTATTCTTGCTACGGGAGCAAATGATTCTTCAAAATCAATGCCTTCTTCCTGTTTGTAACCTTGTGCCACTAATCTAGCTTTAACAAAACCGTCTTCATTAAGTTTATTTCTGAATACCCATCTTGTTCCGATAACCGATTGATCTTTCGGTCTAGGAACTAAGTACCAGACTTTATTACTCTCAAACTGATTCAACTCTTCTTGCATTGCTAAAATCCATTCCGGATCCACCAATGCTTCATCCACCTTTTTCGGCTCAATCTGGGATATGAATGCAGAGTTTTCATATTGTTCCAGTATTTGTTGCCTAGTTCGGATGGATAGTGAAGGGCTACCTATAACAAGATCAAGAGGATGACTTTTATTCCTTTTTAAATTCCATTGTTTAGGGATGTCTACCAAATGACCGGTTACTTGATCAAGGCTAGACGTATCAGTAGGCTGAGCAATAATGTCAGACCGACCGATGTCTTCAGTTGATACTGAGGTGTCAGCTTCCTGCTATTTGGCAGCTTGATCTACTTGATCCGGCTGGGTTTCAATAATACCCGTTTGGTCCTGGACAAACCGTCTAAAGACTAGAACTTCATCCTCACTACCAGAATGAATATTTTGGTTTTCCAATCTGTTGTGTAGATCAAAGGATGATGCAGTGTTACTTTCAACCGATTTATCAAATACAACATGAAGAGATTCTTCTACAGTTAAGGTTCTAGTATTGTATACTCTATATGCTTTACTTACTGCTGAATATCCTAGCATTATCCCAACATCGGATTTTACATCAAAAGCATTTAAATAGGTTTTACCATTAATGTGGATGTAACACTTACAACCGAAAATTCGAAAATACCGAATGTTTGGAATTCTATCAAAATATACTTCGTATGGTGTTCTATTGCGATGCTTGTTAATTATAGATCAATTTTGTGTATAGCATGCAGTGTTGATAGCTTCGGCCCAAAATTTTTGAGCAACACCCGAATCGGCTATCATAGACCTTGCGACTTCCTTGAGAGTTCAGTTTCTTCTCTCGGCCATGCCATTTTGTTGAGGAGTTCTAGCACTGGACAACTCGTGTCTAATGCCGAATTCCTTAAGAAATGCATTTAAAGTGCTGTTTGTAAATTCGGTTCCTCTATCGCTTCTAATGTTTTTTATACGTGTTGATTTCTCATTTTGTAGACATTTAATCAGGGTAATCAAATTAGATGCAGTGTCACTTTTAGATGTTAGAAATATGACCCATGTATATCTAGAATAATCATCAATAACAACCATAGTGTAGTGCATACCGCCTAAGCTAGTGACTCTAATCGGTCCAAATAAATCCATGTGAAGAAGTTCAAGACATCGGTTAGACTGAATATATCCCTTACTTTTAAAAGATGACTTGGTTTGTTTTCCCATTTGACAGACTGAACATAATTTTTCTTTGTTGAATCTTATATCAGGAATTCCTTCAACTAATCGATTAGTACAAATATAGTTTATAGTTTTGAAGTTTAGATGGTTTAATCTCTTATGCCACAACCAGGTTTGATCACTTCTAGCTACCATACAGACAGGATGTTCAATTTCATTCCTCTAGTCTACCTTGTAGATATTTCCTAACCTATTTCCGGTTAGTAGTGTGTTACCCTAAGAATTCTTAACCAAGCATGCATGTTTATGAAATTCTATAGTATATTCGGCGTCACACATTTGACTTATACTTAACAAATTAAAGTGTAGGTTTTCAACATGAAGTACATTATTGATTGTTAGGTTACCAAGGACAATCTTACCCTTGCCCACAGTTTTACCTCTCGAGTTGTCACCGAAAACTATCATTGAACCGACTTCTACTTTGATGTCGGTCAGAAGGTTGCTGTTTCCAGTCATATGTCTGGAGCAACCGCTGTCCAGATACCACTTAGAGTTTCCAAGCCGCTTCTTCATAACCTGTAAAATATACATATTTACAACTATTTGGTACCCACATTTACTTGGGTCCGTAGTTGATTAGTCCCTTGGGTATCCATACTTTGATTATTCGCATAATTTTCCTGGATATGGTTTTGATGGTCCTACATGCGCTCGGTTTAGTGTGTTTCTGTCTACTTAGTGTTACCTTGTGACGTTGAGGTGAGGTTTGATTGGTGTGGTATGGGCTCCTATCATAAGGTTGAGTAGTTTTCCTCTTAGTGAGAGACCATTTGACTGTATCGGGTGGACCTACATAGGCTAGCTCCTTAGCCAATTTAGAATCATGAGATGATTCTGTATAGGTTGAAGAGCTCTTGACAAAGCTTATGAATGGAAGCTTGACTTTAGTGAGATTCAATCCTCTGGAGGATTTGTGTTGAATGGGTGTGTTAATATAATAACCGAGACCAAATTTACACTTATAGGGTCTCTTATAACTTGCTAACTTCATAACTGCTTCACTAGATCTTTCCCATGCTGCCATCATATACTTGGTTCTCTCATCTTCTTCTTCGGTCAACTCTTGAACTGACTCCTCGAATTGTTCACTATCAGAGGATAGTTCAGGTGTTGCTTCGATTTCGATGATCTCATCGGATTGAGCATTATCGGTTTTAGGGTTGGGTCGGACTGATGCTACGTGGTCGGTTCTAAAGTTAAGCCGTGTTGGTACTAAGGTTGATAAGTGTTTGCACTCTACTACCATGTCATTTAATGCAGTAATTAAGTCTTTTCTAGTGAATTCATCACAGGAAAAATCAAATACCTGTTCTTTTTCATTTGCCATGAGACATGAGATTTCATCATTGTTATCACTGTGAGCCCATAGACTTCCTCCATCATCGGCTATCATTGCTTTCTGAATCTCCTTTCCTTCACTGGTTTGTGAGTAATTGTTTCGTTGGTTCTGATCATCCGGTTTCCGGTCGTCCCTTCGTGGCTTTCTGCATTCCCACCTGTAATGTCCCAAACCATCATAGTTATAACACCTAACGTTAGATTTATCACCGTAGTTGTAGTTATAGTTGTTTTTCGGTTGACTTTTCTTCATAAATCTGCTGAATTTCTTTGTAAGCATGGCCATTGCATCCTCATAAAATTGTTCTGCTGATTTGATCGGTGCAATGGTTGCTGGTACTATTGATGTAACTAATGCCCTGGTAGCGGTTGATGATGATGCTTCATTTTCAATCCTGGATTTCATTTCAAATTCATATGCTTTTAGATCTTCAAACACATCATGTAACTTCATCTTGTATAGGCAGTTTGATTCCCTCATCACCATAGTCTTTATGTCCCATGCACTAGAAAGAGATCTTAAAGCTTTGATGATTGTTTCCTTGTTATCTTACTTCTTTTCAAGAACCGACAACTCATTTACCACATTTATAAAACGATCACTAAACTCCTTCATAGTTTCACCTGGCCTCATCTTGATGTTTTCAAACTTTTGAGTGGCCACAATTATCTTATTTTCCTTGGTTCTTTCATTTCCTTCGTGGAGTTGAATCACTGTTTCCCATGCCTCCTTTGCAGTTTTGCATTCTCTGACTTTACTGAAAGTGTTTCGGTCCAGAGACTTGAAGATGTGATTCATGCAATGATTATCCAGATTATTTCTCCTTCTATCTTCGGCTGTCCATTCCTTTCTGTCTTTCTCAATCTTGATCGGTCCTTCAGACAGAATAAATGTCATCTCATCATCCATATTGATCAGGTGCAAGTGCATGCATATTTTCTAGTTAGCGAAATCGCCTCCTTCTAGTATTGGAGGTTTCTCGCCGAAAGTCATGCTTGCTTGCTTCGTGTTGCTTGAGTATTGAAACAGACTACTCTGATACCAATTGTTAGGATCTAGATCGCCGATGGCGGACCGGGTCCAGCCGGATAGTACTTTCTGACAACACTCAACGGTTGGCGTTAATCTGGTTAAAAATTAACACCGGTTTCAATACTACACAAACTGTCACAAACCCTTGAACCGAGTTCAAGTGCAGAAGTGGTTTGTTTCAGGTTGAAGCAACACACACACACAGGATGAATAGAGATGCGGTTTGGAGAATGTAGGTTAGGGATTAGTGAAGCGGTTGGAATAGTGGAGGTCGGTTAGAAATATATGAGTCGGCTAGAAATTGGAACCGACAGAAATTAAAGCACAAGACAGGTTTTTATGGATGTTCAGAGATAAAACTCCTACGTCACCCCTTCTTCTCAAACCACGGGAAGGATATTAATAAGGAATACACAAACACAATACACGACCGAGTCTTATTGACTGCTCGATAATCACTTTTACAATTCTCACAGAAATTGTAACACAAACACACTTAAGCTTTGAATCTTAGAGAGATGAACACTTTGTAACTTGCTCTTTCTTAGCTCTTGTTCACTTGTTGTTCAAAGACTTGTTTTTCACACTTGTTCTGAAAACTTGTATGTTTCAGCTTCCTCAGCTTCTCCTTTTATAGGTGAAAATGTGCCAACGGTCACATTTCTTCAACGGATAGCTTTAGAGGTTCAGCATAGCATTAAATGCGGTTTAGGCTTTCGAGGCATGGAGCAGACCGACTCTGATTTGTCTTTGCTTGATTATGGCAACTGTCGGTTGGACAGTTACCTGCACCTGGGAGATTGCTCCTTTGACTTGTACCAAAATGGTAACTGTTTCTTCAGGCAATCTTCTGCAGCCTGCAGGATATCATCAGACTTGTACAAAAATAGTAATGTCATAGTCTGATCCTTTGATGTCATCTTCTGCATATACCCAAAGTGTATGTTTGCACCAATTTGTAAACTGCTCTTTATTTGATATCTTTGACTTCTTTCTTTAAGTAGTCTTCTCATTGGATTTGTTCTTTGGATTTGGATTGAGTACTTCATTCCAACTTATCAGGTTAGCTGGTTGTGCAATTCAATCGGACAACTTTCGGTTCTGGATTTTGTCTCTTCTGGCCGATTTGAGATCTTTGCCGTTCAAGTTGTTCTGTTCAACCAGATAGATTTAGTTTGTTTATCCGTTTCTTTTAGCTGGTTTTGATTACTTGACCGGTTGAAAATCCTGACCGTTCCTACACAATAAGTTTATTAAGTTAAGCTTTTTAATTAACCGATCAATTTTATCTAACAAGATCTTTACGGCGATGACGAAACTTGACGCATTTATGCTAATTCATGCCATCGCTGCTCACTTGGATGGGAAATACACAACTTGGATGTCAAATAAGTATTTTTCAATGGTGATATAGAAGAAGAAGTCTATGTCGCTCAACCTGAAGGTTTCATCATAAGAAATAAAAAGAATAAGGTGTACAAGTTATACAAGGCTCTCTATGGACTACTACAAGCACTAAGGGCGTGGAACACTTTCCTCAACAAAAGAATGAGGAGTCTCGACTTCTTGAAATGCTCTCAAGAGTAGGCTGTGTACACAAGAAACCGTGGAGAAGAAGTACTTATTGTTGGCGTATACATTGATGACTTGATCGTGATATGATCAAAAATCAAGGGTGTTGAGGAGTTTAAAAATAGATGATGAATGAGTTCTAGATGAGTGATCTCGGGCTACTCTCGTACTATATAAGAAAGATAGCATCGAGGTGAAGCAGGAAGCTTATGAGAAGAAGGTGTTGAAACAATTTGCAATGGAGGATTGCAACTCGAGCAAGTATTCGATGAAAGTAAAGTTACAGTTTGGAAAAGATGTGAAAGGAATCTTAGTGAATCCGAAGGAGTATAGACGTATCATTGGGTGTCTTAGGTACTTGACGCACACTCGACCCTATATCTCTTATGTAGTTAGCATAGTGAGTAGATACATGAAGCAGACTACCACCCTACACCAACAAGCAGTAAACACATTCTTCGTTACGTGAAGGGATCGACGAGCTATTAGATTTAGTTAAGAAGAGGACGATATGTTGAAGAACTCGTTGGTTTGAATGAAAGTGACCTATCCGGTGACACACACGATAGAAAAGCACTAGAGTGATGTTGTTTTATCTCAACGGGAATTTAATCACCTGAAAATCTCAAAAGTAGTGAACTGTTGATTTATCTTCATGTGAGAAGAAGTTTATGGAAGCTACTGCAACGTCGTGTCAAGGACTTTGGCTGAGAAACTTGTTGAGAGAGGTGCTCGAAAGCGAGCCGAGGCCGACAACCCTTTATGTTGACAACAAGTCCATAATAGCATTAATGAAGAACCTCGTGGTTCATGGACGCAATAAACATATCGATACTCGGTTCCACTTCATCCGTGAATGTGTTGAGAACCGACAAATCATTGTAGAGTTTGTAAGAATCAGAGAGAAATGAGAAAACATTCTCACCAAGGCGCTAGCAAGATTCAAATTCGCAGAGATGCGAGCGCTGCTCGACATGCAGAATCTTGAACCAAATCAAGCTTACAGGGGAGATTGTGAGTTTAAGTATTGATTTTCAATAACTTGAGAGTTGTTGGTCTTAATTGTCTTTTATGCAATTAAGGCTTATTTAATTATTAATGGGCTTAGGCTTGTATGCATAAGTAATTTAGGGTTTATATGCTAATTACTCTTTTATAAAGGTTGTTTTTAAAGGTTAATACAAAACACGTGAGAATCTCAAGACTTTTTCCTCTTCAACATATCTTATTTTCCTTCCCACTTTTCCAACGTTTTTCTTTCTTCGTAATCGTTCTTAGAAGATCCTATAATCAAAACCAACACATATAACATTTTTAATTTTATTTTTAACCGTTACAAGTTTATGGGCGGGTCAACCTACGATCTGACCCAAGTATCCATTTACTCTCACATATATATCCAAATTAACCACAACCTTCGACCCGACAAACCAAACAAATTCAAATAATGCATTATTATATATATGTATATTAGTTAGTTAAAAGTTGAATTTATATGCTTAAGAATGTTCCACGCTCATCAAATTTGGTGTTGAATTTAAAATATAAAGTTTTATTAGTTTAGTTGATTAAAGAGTTATACTTGTTTTTATTAGTTTGTAAGTTCAAAACATAAATATTGCATTTTTAATTTTATTTTTGATTCATAAACGATTAATTAAAAATAAGACTAAGTCTTAACTTTTCTAAACTAATTATTAACTAAATAAGCAAATAATAAATCAACAATTCTTCACTTAAACTAGACAACATCAACAACTAGTTTAACATCTATAACTCCCACAAACTTTTTGAGTTCTTCAAATGTATCAAGTTTCAAGGCCTTTGTCATAACATGTACAACATGCTCACTTTGTCCTACAATGTACGAGTTCCACAATAATGGACATATTATCACAAAATATGATTGTACTCTTCCTTTGAAAGTAATGAAGTGTTTCTAAGATTCCTCTCATCTAAATAAATTCACAAATATAGAAAGCTGCAACAACAAATTCAGCTTCAGTAGTGGATAAAGTTACAATAGGTTGTTTCTTAGAAGACCAAGTTATTGCTCCTTTACCCATCATAAAAACATAGCCTGATGTATTTTTTCTGTCATCCACATCTCCAACATAATCACTGTATATCTAATCAGTTCTTCTAATTTTCCTTTTTTTATAAAAAATGCCTATACTTGTTGTCCCTTTGTTGTATCTGATTATTCTCTTAAACAAATTCATATGTAGTTCAGTATGTGATTCCATATATCGACTCACCAAACCAACTACGAACATGATATCTGGTCTTATCACAGTGAGGTATCTCAAACTTCTAATCATCTACTTGTAGCTAGTAGCATCCACTTTAACGCCATCATCATTCTTTTCAACCTTGACCCTAGGAACAATGGGACTTCTAACAGAATTGTAATCCATCATCCCAAATCTTGCTAGAATTTCTCATGCATACTTCTGTTGATTAATAGATATACCTTCATCACTTTGAACTATCTCAAAACTTAGAAAGAACTTCATTCTTACCAAATCTATCCTTTTAAACTCTTTCTTCATTGATTCCTTAAAAACTCTAATTAACTCTTCAACATTTCCAATAATTTTCAAATCGTCAACCTAGAGACTTATAATCACCAACCTTCCTTCTAATTCATTTTTAACAAACAGGCTCCAAGGGACACCTCTTAAAGCCTTGCTGAGTAAAGTAGCCATCTATTCTATTATATCATTCCCTTGGTGCTTGTTTAAGGCCATCCAAGAGATGAATTTGACCATTGATACACTTCAATATAAAAGGTGATCAGAGTACAACGACGATTTTCTCGGTTCTCGAATCTTTACACAAATTACGAATTGCTAAGCTCTATGTTTACTCTCTCTTTAAGATCATTTTGTAATTCACTAATCTAAGCTGAGCGATAATTTACTATTCTACCTGAGTGTATCATTAGTATTGTAAGTTGAACAGAATGTTGTCTGTTCAATAGAGTGATAACTAGCAGTTCAGAAACAGACAACTGTTAAGTCCTGTGTTCTGACTGGATTTGTGTAGTTGCTATACGAATCAAAGACTTATAGTGAAAAACTTTCTAAAAACAGAAGAAGGGGTAACGTAGGAGTTTTATCTCTGAACATCCATAAAACTCTTGTGTTATTTTATTTATGCATCTTCCGTTTTGCATCTGCCGCTTCAAATTTAGCAAGCATTTCCGCACTTAAATCCATTCAAGAGCTTGCAATAATTTGTGAAGAATAGAAACAGATTTTAATCTCTAACAAGATTAAAAACGAATTAAAAGAGATAATTAGCGCAACAATATTCAACCCCCATTCTATTGTTGCAGCCGATTCTAACAATTTCTTTGAAAAAAATCGAATATCCTTCCATTTGAATTGATCGAACCTCTCATCTAGCCCTTTTCATGACTAGGAATTTCATCCAAGGTATTAATCATCTCATTCATCTAAACTATGATCCACAATACACAGACAATTCAGATAGAACAAAAAATAACAAAACCATCACATTTGAATTAACCTTAGGAATCTCACTCAATGTTTTATTTATATTCTCATATTAGAAGATAATGCAATGATTTCTTCTTAGTTCATTTGAGAGTTGCTCTCAAGATGTCTACACCTCAAATTATAAGTGTCTTTCACTAGTCTTCCTCTTCATGGTCTTTCATTCATAATGTGTACTAACTAAAATTGTATCAATCCTTAATCACCCGCATACTTAATGCAATCTTGCAATTTGGCCTGAAGGATTGCTCTATCAACATGCCAACAATATTGTCACCGGTAAACACCTTTTGGATAACAACTTCCATACTCGATGTTGTATTTGTCAAATGTAAAAGAACATAATTTCACCACCGTCTTCATCATTATTTTCTACTAATAAGATAAAAGGTCATAACCAAAATGATACAAACTTCTTGGTCCCAAACAAGTCAAATAAAACTCAAACTAAGTAAAAAATTAATCCCCATAAAATAAAACTTCAAGACGTCCAAACTTTCATACGACAGTTGAAAATGTAGAGGAACGAGTTACCAACCTCTCGATAAAAACTCAGTGCAATCAGACTCCGTTTGAATCTTTAATCGTCAGTTTGATGAACCCTGAGCGACTCTAGGAGAAAATTTGTTGCTAGATTTTCTCTCTCTGCCACTATTTTCATTTTGACTTTTTCAATAATCATTTTCCAAAGAAAAATCTCTCCAAACTCATTTTGGCCGAGAATTTCTTTAAGTCAAAGCCCTCTACATAGTGAAATAATGTCACTCATGCATGCTAAGACAATAATCGGTTATAATAAAACCTCAAACTAGTTTTCAACAAGCATAAAGATGTATCTTTTGTTCTCCACATTCTTCTAGCCAAATCATGTATAGAAAAATCTAACAAACCATGTAATAATGATTAGTGCACCCTCAAGTCATACCTTAGAAATTATCATTCTTAGTAGAACCCTTGAGACATCAACACCTAATTAACAACTTTGCACCAGCACATACTAAGATTTCCAATCAAAACCTACTCACAAGGTTTGATGCAAATCCAAATCCCGCTCTTATACACACATATCAAAACCAAACTCTTGCAATCAAACCTTATAACCACACGATTTAATTAGAAAATCCTTACATGTTGCATCAAATATCTTCCACAACCCGCAACAACGAATAATTAGACAACCCATCTAATTATTACATAACCATTAGACCGGCACGTCTAACTCCACTGAGTTAGACTGCCACGTCTAATTCCGGTTCTACCTCAGACTAATCTGAAGGAGTTAGACTCACGTCTAACTTTTACTAATTAGACAACCCGTCTAATTATTTACGTCTATTAGACTACGTCTAATTCTATTAGACTTGCGTCTAATTCCGTGTATTCATTAGACTATCTGTCTAATTCTTTACGTCTATTAGACTTACACGTCTAACTCCGATGAGTTAGACTGTACGTCTAATTCTATTAGACTTGCGTCTAATTCCGCGTATTCATTAGACTACCCGTCTAATTCTTTACGTCTATTAGACTTACACGTCTAA
This sequence comes from Impatiens glandulifera, assembly GCF_907164915.1. Lineage (NCBI taxonomy): Eukaryota > Viridiplantae > Streptophyta > Magnoliopsida > Ericales > Balsaminaceae > Impatiens > Impatiens glandulifera. The sequence goes on along the minus strand of NC_061864.1, from coordinate 40,245,669 downwards.
CTCCGATGAGTTAGACTGTTCGTCTAATTCTATTAGACTTGCGTCTAATTCCGTGTATTTATTAGACTATCCGTCTAATTCTTTACACATCTATTAGACTTACACGTCTAACTCCGATGAGTTAGACTGTACGTCTAATTCTATTAGACTCACGTCTAATTCTATTAGACTTACGTCTAATTTACACGTCTATTGGACTGCACGTCTAAGTCCGATGAGTTAGACTGTGAGTCTAATTCTATGCGAATGAAAATCAAGATCGGGCTAATGGCCCTCATTAGATCCAAGTCTAGAGACATGTTGTCTCAATACACCTGTATTGAACCTTATAAATTATTTCATCATCAAAATATTAATGGGTAAATTATTTCAACACTTAGTCAAAATAATTTGACCCAACAAAAGATTTCAACTCAAATCTTCACAACGGCTAATTCTTCAACAACAAATGTCGTTCTCTCAAACAACCAACATTCTTCAACAAAAGCACAAATATACAACAACTTTTTCAATTGTGGTTAGGGTTTTCGTCATATATTCACAAATGTATTAGGTTAAAAATTCTTAAAACATGCTCAGATACCAATTATTGGGAAAAGATCTAATCTAAACACACAATAAAAGAAGATATAAAAATAAAGTGGTAAAAAATAATAAAGAACACAAAATATAACGAGGTTTGGCCAACAATGCCTATATCCTCGGGAGTTGTCCATTCTATTGATTTCCCACAAAATAAAGGTCCACGTAACCATAGGTTACAATGTCTCTATTTATAAGAGTACAACGAAATCCAAAAAGACTAAACAACTACTCCTAATCCCTATAAAGGCTTAAAGCCCATTACAATATATAATCTCTAATAAAATATGAGCCTAAAACTCAATATTTCTTCCTTCATAGCCATACGCCACTTCAAGCTTTTGGTAGCTTCTTCATAGGTTAAAGGGTCCAACTCTATATACATAGCTATATTATCTTTATCAGCTGAAATTTCAACCCCATTGACATAGTCTTAAAGCCATGTGGGAGGCCTTCTGTTTTCTCTTTTATTTCTTTCAGGTGGAGTAAGACTTGAGTCAACTGAGTCACTTAATCTTCATTAGAGCTTCACTCTTGACTAAATCTATGAGGAGTGTTAACAATAGGAACATCAACATGTATGATTTCATTTCCAGTATGAATAGCTTCTTCCACTTCCTTATTTTCAGAGTCATATTTAGGCACATAATGATTCCATTCATGTTCTGCTCCATCTTTATATTCATCTTAATCCCACTTCCATCCTTCTTATTCTTCAAAAACTACATATCGATTGACTATTACCCTTTTTTGACTTAAGATCATATAGTCGATAAGCTTTTGACTAATGGATAATCTTCATCCATTAGACTCACGTCTAATTCCATTAGACTCACGTCTAATTTACACGTCTATTAGACTGCACGTCTAACTCCGATGAGTTAGATTGTGAGTCTAATTCTATGCGAATGAAAATCAAGATCGGTCTAATGGCCCTCATTAGATCCAAGTCTAGAGACATGTTGTCTCAATACACCTGTATTGAAACTTATAAATTATTTCATCATCAAAATATTAATGGGTAAATTATTTCAACACTTAGTCAAAATAATTTGACCCAACAATTTCCCCCCTTTTGATGAAGAAATTGCAAACCTGCATACATATAATAAGACATGCATTCATCCAATAAATAAACAAACAGACAACTTGCAAGTAATCATTCAAAAACATCCATGTTAATCACATATTAGTGTTTTCAGAAAAAACACTCAAAACATTGTTCAATGTAACCATGATAAGTTTACCAAAAACATTATGAAAACATTCAAAATAACTACAAAAAGACATTTAATCATTAGTCTTCTTCTTCTTCTTCCTGATCATGACTTCTGGACAGGATAGACTTCAACCTAAGATGTCTCTAAGACAACAGTTAGAAGGGAGTTGGAGTCTTCACTTTTTCGTTTCTTAGACTTGAGCATTTCCACCCTTTGAATGTAATCTACCACTTTTTGGTAGTTCAGAATCTTAGAAGGAAGGGGGAAACTCTTACCAGGTTCGTTCAGACGATGACAGAGAAAAGAATTAAGAGGACCGTCAAAGCCGAAGATCTTCTTTCTAGCTACAACCATTCTAACAAGATTCCCGAAGAGGAAGCTTGTCCAGTTCACCGGAACACCCCTGGTGATAGCCACCATGATCTGAAAGACATTCGTACAATACTTGTAGGAGGTTTCTTTTGACAGAAGGGATTTCGAAATGATATCACTTAAAAGAGCATATTCAACCTTCAGGAAGTTTTTCTTTCCATGAATATCAACTTCAGGGGAATCAGAAAAGACTTTTATCATCGTAATCATGAGGTTAGGATGAGTGGTAGAGAAATCATCAATACCTTCTGTTTGGAGATGGAAAAACTCACCAAAAGATTCTTCTGTGAGCCATACCATATGGCCCATTACTGCACCAGCAATAACATTATCTTGATAGAAGCTAGCGGTTTGAAAGAATTCGTTGACAAGTTGTTCATGATAGGTTTCATGAGGGGTGAGGAATCTTCTCAGCCCTGAAGCTTTTAGAGAATCGAACATCCTTTGCATGCCCGGAGATTCAAGAGTGGATACGAATTGAAAGTCCACTTGAATCGATTTTGGTCGGAAAGGCAGCATTTTGATTTAATGAACAAGGATTTGAGAGATTCACAGGTTTCGACTTCTAAAGAGAGAAAGAGGGATTTCAAGGATCTTGTATCTTTTAGAGTGAATAAATCTATTAATATCGGGGTTTTAATCATGAAGAAGAAAACTAATGATTGTTTCTACCGTCAAGAATTTCAAAAGACAGTTCCCAATAAACAATATTTAATGTTAGCATGAAATAGAACGTTTAATGCTAAGTGTACAAGCAAAAGTTGTCAGAAATTTTAGTCATTTCTTGTATATGGAGAGACACGTGTCTTCAATTCTTTTGAGGAATGACTGATTTATTTTTCGGCGGGAAAGAGAACTCAAACAGACATCATTAGAGGACAGCTGCATAAATGCCAGAAGATGAAGAGTCTAATTACACCAGTAGTTAGACGTTTTATTCTCCTTTTCACATTTTCAACTTCTTTTTGAAAATCAGTCTATTAGACGTGTACATCTAATTATGCTATAACAGCATGTGAGACACGCGTGTCTGATTAGACGTGAGCATCCTCTTACTCATGACGTAAAAACGTCTAATAGACAATGCATCCGTCTAACCAAGCAGTTTAAAATAACCAAGACAATGATTTCATATAAAGATGAAAATGCTAAGAGAGATGTTCGTCTAAGTAGCCGTGTTTCTCAAACTCTGAATCCTTAGGACAAGTTAAGACCTCCATCTTTCATATCTGTTCAGTTTCGTTTTGAACAATAAGTTCCCCCTCAATTTATGCATATAATTACGTCAATCAAGATCAACAAGACCTAGAATGTTTATAAATGAGAAAACTTAGCTTCCGGTAGAGGTTTCGTGAAAATATCTGCAGTTTGTTGATCTGTAGGAACATGTTCAAGACGGATTTGCTTCTGATTGATGTGTTCTCGGATGAAATGATGCCTGATTTCAATATGCTTTGTCCAAGAATGTAGAACAGGATTATAGGATATTGCGATAGCACTTGTGTTGTCGCAGAAAATTGGAGATTCATCATCCTCAATCCCATAGTCTCTGAGCTGTTGTTGAATCCACAAAACTTGAGAACAACAACTACCAGCTGCAAGATACTCTACTTCTGCTGTTGAAGTTGCGACTGATGTCTGTTTCTTGCTGAACCATGTGATTAGACGATCTCCAAGGAACTGGAAAGTTCGACTTGTGCTTTTTCTATCGATTTTGGATCCTGCATAATCTGCATCTGAGAAATAGATTAAATTGAAACTGGAATCCTTCGGATACCACAGTCCCACATTTTGAGTTCCCTTCAAATATTTAAGAATACGTTTAGCAGTAGTGAAATGAGAGAGTTTAGGATCAGCCTAAAATCTACCGCAGACACCAACAACAAATTGAATGTCTGGCCTGCTAGCAGTTACATATAGTAAGGAACCGATGAGTCCTCTATATGCTGTAACATCTACACTTTGGCCACCTTCATCTTTGTTCAATTTGACTAAAGAGCTCATAGGAGAAGCTGCTGCAGAACAGTTCTCCAAACCAAATTTCTTTAGCAATTCTTTGGTGTATTTGGCCTGGTTGATGAAAGTTCCATTTTCCAGCTGACGAATCTGAAGCCCAAGGAAGAATGCAAGTTCTCCCATCATGCTCATTTCAAACCTATCCTGCATCAACTTGGCAAATTTCTCACACAGTTTGGGGTTAGTTGACCCAAAGATAATGTCATTAACATATATCTAAACAAGTAATATATGAGAATCTTTAGCAAATCTGAACAGGGTTTTATCCACTGTTCCAACATCAAAATCATGATCCAACAAGAAATTAGTTAACGTGTCATACCAAGCTCTAGGAGCTTGTTTCAGACCATACAATTCTTTGTTAAGTCTATAAACATGATTAGGTAAAACATGATCTATGAAACCAGGGGGTTGCTCAACATATATTTCCTCACTTAATTTTCCATTTAAAAATGCACTTTTCACATCCATTTGAAAAACTTTAAAATTCTTAAATGATGCATATGCTAGGAAGATTCTGATTGCCTCTAGTCTTACAACCGGTGCAAAAGACTCATCAAAATCAATACCTTCCTCTTGTCTGTATTCTTGAGCAACTAAACGAGCCTTGTTTCTAATAACTAAGCCATCTTCACTAAGCTTGTTTCTAAAGACCCATCTTGTTCCTATAACTGACTTGTCAGTTGGTCTAGGAGTAAGATACCACACTTTATTTCTATCAAATTGGTTTAACTCCTCTTGCATAACATTGATCCAATCTGGATAAACTATAGCTTCAGCAATTTTCTTTGGTTCAATTTGAGAAATAAATGCAGAATTGGCCATTTCATCCATCAATTGACGTCTTGTCCTTCGAGGAGAAAAATGATTTCCAATTATCAGTTCTGGTGGATGATTTCTGTTCCATCTGAAGTTGGAACCAAGAGGATTGGTCATCTGAACCGGTGACACCGCGACATCCAAACTCTCAACTTCTTGTTGAACAGGAGTTTGTACATCTGGTTGAACTTCAACCGGATCAGCCATAGGATCAGATAGAGTCATCCTCTTGTCCAAGGTTTCTTCTTCTTCACTTACAGACTCAAGACTAGCCGCTTGTAGTCTGTCAGCAAGATCAATGAGTTCTTTGGATTTGCTCTCAATAGGCTCATCAAAAATTATATGAAGGGATTCTTCAACAGTCTGTGTTCTCTAGTTGTATACTCTGTAAGCCTTGCTTACAGATGAGTATCCCAACATGAATCCTTCATTTGCTTTAGCATCAAAAGAAGTCATATAAACCTTTCCATTGTTATGGATAAAACATTTACACCCAAAAATCTTAAAGTAAGAGACTATGGGAATTCTCCCATAATACAGTTCATAGGGAGTTTTATCAAAACGTTTGATAATTATTGATCGGTTTTGAGTGTAACAAGCAGTACTAATAGCTTCTTCCCAAAACCTCTGAGGGACATCTAATTCATCAAGCATAGATCTCGCTGCTTCCTTCAGAGTTCTCACTCTTATCTCAGCAATGTTGTTTTGCTGTGGAGTTCTGACACTAGACAACTCGTGCCTAATCCCAGCCTCCTCAAGATAAGATGATAGGTATCTATTTGTGAATTCAGTTCCATGATCACTTCTAATACATGAGATATTTAGAGATTTCTGATTCTGAATTCCTCTAAATATTCTAATCAAATTTTCAGCAGTTTTTTCTTTTGATGGTAAAAATGCAACCCATGTAAAACCTAAAAAGTCATCAATAACAATTAAGGCAAATCTCATTCCTCCTACACTTTTTACAGGAATTGGACCAAAAAGATCCATATGTAAAAGTTTAGGATACGGCTGGATTGTGATTTTCCTTTACTTTTGAACGATGATCTGCCCTGTTTGCCTAACTGACAAGCAGTGCAAATCTTGTCCTTTGAAAACTGAAGATTGGGTAAAACAATAACTAAGTTGTTTGAACATATGTTGTTAATGGTTTTAAAATTCAAATGGTTCAAACGTTTATGCCATAACCATTTCTGGTCATTCTTGGCAATCATGCACATAGGGTCAGATGTTTCTTTTTTCCAATTCATTTTATATGAGTTTCCTACTCTACTTCCAGTTAATAAAATATTTCCATCTTGGTCTTTAACTAAACATGCATGAGTTTAAAAGTATACTGACAAACCATTATCACATAGTTGACTGATATTGATTAGATTATAACACAAGTTGTCAACCAGCAGCACATCATTAATAGTTAGGTTACCATGGATAATCTTACCCTTACCCATGGTCTTACCCTTCTTGTTGTCACCAAATGTGATCTTAGGTCCAGAGCAATCTGATATATCAGTGAGGAGTCGTCTGTTTCCTGTCATATGCCTGGAACATCCGCTATCAAGATACCATATAGATTCCTCTAGTCCTTCATTTATTTGTACCTACATAAATAGATATTTATAATCTTTTGGTACCCACCTTTAATTGGGTCCTCGGTCAATCAGTCCCTTAGGAATCCATATTTGAGTTATTCTGATGGATTTCCCATTTTGCGTTGTAATTAATGCGTATGTTTTTGACTTAGCAGACGACTTTCTGCTAGCCACTAATCCTTTAGCTTTTGAAGAAGATTTTCTTTTAAAATTCCTTGACTTAGAGTTAGGTTTTAGATTACCCAACTTATTAGCTTTTTCTAGCTTATTCTTAAGCCAGCTAACTATCGGTGGAACATAAACTATTTCATTTTTGAAAGCCACTTCTTCATGAATAGGATCAGATTCAATGTCAGTCATACTTCCTTTGACAAAACTTATTGGCTTAAGTTTGTCATTTGGCTTTGACTTTTTGCAGGACAGGTTAGGATCATTGCTATCAAATCCCAATTCGGATCTAGATCCAGCAGGTTTCAACATGCTGATCTGATATTTGACAGCATCACCAGACCTTGTCCATGCACTGACAATGTAGTTCAGTCTCTTATTTTCAGATGAAAGAGTTTGAATCTGTTCCTTGAGCGTCTCATTCTTAGATGAAATCTCTGTTAAGTTTTCATCAAAAACATTTGATTCGGGTTCTTGCTTTGAAGAGAAGGCAGTTGATTCATATTTAACTTTCATTTCATAAAAAGAGTCAGCTAACTTCTTGTACTCAATGGCCATTTCTTTGAGTGCATTAGTCAACTCCTCGTTTGTAAAATCTGGTGCAGAGATATCATTACCTTAGATTGGTCATCTGCCATCACACATGTTACAACTACATTCTCTTTTTCAACAAGAGACTCCTCCGAATCGCTGTCAGCCCATCTGGATTTGTTCTGACTGCAAATGAATGCTTCCTGGTTATTCTTTGCTTGAGAGCTCACTCTGTGGATCTGGCTGAGCATATCCCATATTTCTTTTGCAGTGGAACATGACTTAATCTCGCAGAACATATTCGTGTTGAGAGATTGAAACAGAATGTTCTTAGCAACATTATCTAGGTTGTTGGTCACCTTATCTTCAGTGGTCCACTCACTTCTTGGCTTTGAAATCTTTATGGGGCCATTAGTGATAACACTCCACATATCATAGTCAATAGCAGCCAAGTGAGCTTGCATTCTTACCATCCACACATCATAGTTGTCATTTGACAAAAGAGGGATTTCATTGATGCACGACATGCTTTGGTTACTTGATGCTTGAGAATAGAAATAGGGCTCTGATACCAATTGATAGGATCAGCTTTATCAATAGAGACGGGGTTCTGGCTAATGATGAAGGCTTATGAAAAACGGTTTGATAGAAATCCTGTTAGGGATTAATATCTCTTTCTATTCTACGCAAACTTGTGTAAACACTTGAAACAGATTCAAGGCAGAATTGTTTACTTGGGTTTGAAGCACAAGATGAAATATGAAAAGATGATAGAAAATGAAGAACACAACAATTTTTTAATGGATGTTCGGAGAAACTCTCCCACGTCACCCCTTCTTCCAACCACCGGAAGGATTCACTATAATTTGATGAGAATCAAATACAGTTTACACACACACACTTAGCTCACTATTTAACAGAACACTTTCTGTTCAATTACAAGAAGATGAATATCACTCAGTTAATGGTGTTTTGATTCTAGCTCTCTCTCTCTCTATTCACACACAGTACAATCAGAAAGAAGCTTCACAGAATAAGTTTGTCAAGATGATTGAGTAGTCTCTCTCTGCAAAATCAGATTGCTTGTTCGTAAGAATGGTTGAGGCAGATTGTCCGTTGTCCTTAGGATTGCTTAAGTACTGAGCAGGGACTAACGGTCGAATCTTCAAGAATGAAACGTGGCGCTCCTCCATTGGAAAACCTCCATTGTACACAGCAGGTTCTGAGCACAAGGATTGTGGCCGTACCGAACTGGTAGTGCGCCGAATATTCCATCAGGGATGTACTTGCAAAAGGGTAATGTGAGGAAAATTCTCTTACGTCGCATTCGTTGATTGGATGCATATAGCTGTTGTACTAATCTTCATAGGAATGTGGAGCAGGAGTAGGGTACAACTATAGCACGTGGGTAGGAGAAATGTTAGATTCAAGCGTACTACTTAAATAGAGCATCAGACGTATTTCAGTTAGACGGATTTGGGAAAATCAGTCTAATGAAATAAGTCAACTCCTTCTAATGAAAAACGTCTATTAGACCGCCTGGTATGATAGAATTAGACTCGCGTCTAATTACAATAACCATTAGACGGGTACGTCTAACTCCACTGAGTTAGACTGCCACGTCTAATTCCGGTTCTACCTCAGACTAATCTGAAGGAGTTAGACTCACGTCTAACTTTCACTAATTAGACAACCCGTCTAATTATTACATAACCATTAGACCGGCACGTCTAACTCTACTGAATTAGAGTGCCACGTCTAATTCCGGTTCTACCTCAGACTAATCTGAAGGAGTTAGACTCACGTCTAACTTTCACTAATTAGACAACCCGTATAATTATTACATAACCATTAGACCGACACGTCTAACTCCACTTAGTTAGACTGCCACGTCTAATTCCGGTTCTACCTCAGACTAATCTGAAGGAGTTAGACTCACGTCTAACTTTTACTAATTAGACAACCCGTCTAATTATTTACGTCTATTAGACTTACACGTCTAACTCCGATGAGTTAGACTGTACGTCTAATTCTATTAGACTTGCGTCTAATTCTGTTAGACTTACGTCTAATTCCGTGTATTCATTAGACTATCCGTCTAATTCTTTACACATCTATTAAACTTACACGTCTAACTCCGATGAGTTAGATTGTACGTCTAATTCTATTAAACTCACGTCTAATTTACACGTCTATTAGACTGCACGTCTAACTCTGATGAGTTAGACTGTGAGTCTAATTCTATGCGAATGAAAATCAAGATCGGTCTAATGGCCCTCATTAGATCCAAGTCTAAAGGCATGTTGTGTCAATACACCTGTATTGAAACTTATAAATTATTTCATCATCAAAATATTAATGGGTAAATTATTTCAACACTTAGTCAAAATAATTTGACCCAACAGAAGATTTCAACTCAAATATTCACAACGACTAATTCTTCAACAACAAATGTCGTTCTCTCAAACAACCAACATTCTTCAACAAAAGCACAAATATACAACAACTTTTTCAATTGTGGTTAGGGTTTTCGTCATATATTCACAAATGTATTAGGTTAAAAATTCTTAAAACATGCTCAGATACCAATTATTGGGAAAAGATCTAATCTAAACACACAATAAAAGAAGATATAAAAATAAAGTGGTAAAGAATAATAAAGAACACAAAATATAACGAGGTTTGGCCAATAATGCCTATATCCTCGGGAGTTGTCCATTCTATTGATTTCCCACAAAATAAAGGTCCACGTAACCATAGGTTACAATGTCTCTATTTATAAGAGTACAATGAAATCCAAAAAGACTAAACAACTACTCCTAAGCCCTATAAAGGCTTAAATCCCATTACAATATATAATCTCTAATAAAATATGAGCCCAAAACTCAATATTTCTTCCTTCATAGCCATACGCCACTTCAAGCTTTTGGTAGCTTCTTTATAGGTTAAAGGGTCCAACTCTATATACATAGCTACATCATCTTTATCAGCTGAAATTTCAACCCCATTGACACAGTCTTAAAGCCATGTGGGAGTCCTTCTGTTTTCTCTTTTATTTCTTTCGGGTGGAGTAAGACTTGAGTCAACTGAGTCACTTAATCTTCATTAGAGCTTCACTCTTGAATAAATCTATGATGAGTGTTAACAATATGAACATCAACACGTATGATTTCATTTCCAATATGAATAGCTTCTTCCACTTCCCTATTTTCAGAGTCATATTTAGGCACATAATGATTCCATTCATGTTATGCTCCATCTTTATATTCATCTTAATCCCACTTCCATCCTTCTTATTCTTAAAAAACTACATATCGATTGACTATCACCCTTTTTGACTTAAGATCATATAGTCGATAAGCTTTTGATTATTTTCTAAAACCTATCAAGACATAATTTAGACTATTATTATCCAACTTAAATCATTTTTGATCTGGTATTTGTACATATGCTACACAACCAAATACCCCAAAGTTCTTGATAAATGGTATATTATTATTCCAAGCTCCTTCAGGGTTTTATTCTCAAGAGTTGTAGTGTAGCTTCTATTCAGCACATGTACACACCAATCGACAGCCTCCAACTAGAAACCTTTTGACACCATTCTTTTTGACATAATACATCTAATTGAGTTCATAATTGTCTAATTTCTTCTCTCAGAAATCCTATTTTATTGGGGAGTGTAAGCAGCTATCAATTGTCTTTTGATACCTCTCATTTCACAAAAAATGTTAAATTCTTTTAAGGTGAGCTCACCACCTATATTCGTACGAAGACTTGACACCACCTTACCATTTTCTCTTTAAACTAGAGCTAGAAATACTTTAAATTTATCTAGAGCTTCTGATATTTCCAATTGAAATATACCCAAAATTTTCTAAAAAAATCGTCAATAAAAGTAAGAATATACCTTTTCCTGCTGTTTGAGGTTGGTGCTATTGGTCCATAAATATCAGAGTGAACAAGTTCTAATCTTCTAGATGTTCTCCAAGTACCCTTCCTCGGTATTTGTTTCTGGGTTGTTTTCCCTCGCAGTAGTAGAAACATTTCTTTTCTGGAATCTTCATAGTAGGCATACCCTCAACTATACCCTTAGTTTGCATGATTTGGAAGTTTTTATAGCTAGTGTGTCCAAATATGTAATGTCATAAATAGGTAGTTTCTTTAGTCATAATGGAAGTTTTTCAAAGAATGTGCATTCCCTTCTTCTCCAAAAATTGGCTTCCTGTAAGCTTGAAAATTCGGATTTTGGCCATTTGTGAAAAAAAAAACTATTTTTAGATGGTATAGTCTGCATTCCACATTTTTAACCAATATAGTTATTCCATTCTATTGGAGCTGTCCCATACAAAGTAGGTTAAACTATAGTTCATGAATATAATACACATTCGAAATGGTTTTGCTTACCTCTTCCCATACTCAACCTGGTATATCCTTTCCTAACTACATCCAAACTTACTTCAATTCCCAACTTAACAATGTGTCTAAACCCCCTTTTAGACCTTTCATGATTCAATAAGTGTCATCAACAACATTTCTTCTTCCTCTGCATAGTTTTCCTTGTCCCAACTAGGACATTCGTAATGAAAGTGTCCTAATTTGTGACATTATAGCATTCATCAGTGTCTTTATCCAAACTTTTGCCTCTACATCGACCTCTTCCTCTTGACCCCATACAACCTCTCCCTATACCATATTTAGTCTCTTCAACCCTTAAAGCATGATATTTTTCCACATTCATTTTCTTGATATTTTGTTCATGTATAATAAATGAGCTCTACATCTTATCAATACTCATTGTAGTTGGGTCTCGAACCTCCTCAATCGATATTACCACATATGTGAACCTTTCGGTAAGAGTTTTTAAGATTTTTTCAACAACATTGGAGTCTAGAGTAATCTCCCCATTGCATCTTATTTTGTTTTCCACTACCATCACCCTAAAATATATTCTTTAATCAACTTAGTGTTCTTCATTTCTAGAAGTTCAAAGTCCCTCCGTAGGGTATTTATCATCGATTTCTTGACCTTCTCATTACCCCCGTACTTTATCTATTCCCAAATAATTCTGGATAATTTTCTGTCCAAAATCTACTCTTTAATTTCCATAGAAATGGCTAAGAACAAGATATATTTTACCCTATAATCCTTCATTCTTAGTTCATTCAGTTGTGTATCTTGCATCTGGTTGAGCATTGTCCCTTCTTCTGGCTCCTCAAACCCTCGTTTGATTAAATCCCACAATCCCTTCGCATTCAACAAATTCTCCATCAGCTCAATCCAATGGTCGTAGTGTTGCCCATCGAATGTTGGTAACCTCGTTAAACTTGACTCGCCCTTTTTGTCTCCCATTTCTCAAGATTACGACTTATTTCTCAACGTAGACACAAGTTCATATAATCTCTTCTTCAATCAAACCGTAACTCGAAATTCTTCTTCTCTCTCGGTGATGGTGAAAAATAGGCTCTGATACCAAATGATCACAAAAACTACTTTGAACTAAAAAACTTACTAATATTATTATAGTTTTTACCTTTAATAGGCACATAACATTGTCAAACTATCAGAAAAATATTAAACCACTAAAACATTACTTGAAAAAGTAAATTAACTAACTATGATCATATATGAAATTGTAGAATGGATTGATGTAATTATAACTATTGATGAAATAAAATTAAATTATTTGAATTGTATTATGAAATGAGTATTTTTATGATTTGAATATTTGTTAATATCTAAATTAAATGTATAACTATTTATTGAACATAATATATTATGCATCAAATTTGATGAAGTAAAAATGCATAATATATAATATTTATCCACTAGTAAAAAAAGGACATTTACCGACAGAGTTTATTGAGAGTTTTATAAAACTCTCGGTACTAGTCCCGAGAGGAAGAAATATTTGGTAATTAAAAATAGATTCCAAGAGGTGTGTAAAACCGTCGGTGATATAAGTTTTTACCGAAAGTATTCCATTAAACCTTCCAAAAAACATACAACAATTCTAAGTGTTGAGAATGGGGTAATAACAAAGATTATTCAAAGAACCCTCGGTTTTAGCTTTCCCCAAATTAGTAATTGCGAATGTTTTCTAATAAACCTTCGGTTTTGACCCTTCCCAAAAAAACCAAAAATAATTCAAAGTATTGGGCAGGGGTATTTGTGAAGGTTTATTGGAAAACCTTTGCAATTACCCCTCCCAACATTTAAAAACTGAGAGTTATATGAAAACTTTTGGTAATGACCTTTATAAATTAAAAAACCCCCTACTTTTATCTTCTTCTTTCCGCTTTATCTCCCCCCGCTTCCTTCTGCCCGCGCCGCCCAGCTGCTCGAAGATCTACATCCGCCAAGACACCGCCAAACCGCTCGAAGGTCTGCTGCCGCCACCGCTTTAAAAACTCCCGCCGCCGCGTCTCCTCTTGTATTTCAAGGTTAATTATATTTTGGTTAGTTGTTATATATTTAGGGTTAATTAATGTTAGATTATTTAGATGTTATTAATAATGTTAGATTAGGTTATATGTTATATATATTTAGGTTGATGTTATTGGATTCATGTTAGATTAGGTATATATATTTAAGTTGATTTGTTGGATTCATGTTAGATTAGGTTTATTAATGTTATATTAGATGTATATTTAAGTTTATTTTTTTGGATAAATGTTAGATTAGGTTTATCCATGTTAGATTAGGTGTATATTTAGGTTGATTTGTTGGATTCATGTTAGATTAGGTTTATTAATGTTAATTAGGTATATATTTTAGGTTAATTTTGTTGGATTCATTTTAGATTAGGTTCATTAATGTTATATTAGGTGTCTATTTAGGTTTATTTGTTGATTCATGTTAGATTTGTTTTTGAATTTTTGGTTAAATTCATATGTAAATGTTTGTTTAGATTCAAATATGTCTTAGGTCGTTGTATTAATTAAGATTTAATTTTTATTTTGGTTAGAATCATAAATTTTATATATATGAAGAATAGGGAATTAAAACTTAATTTATTAATGAAAAGCATTCAGGATGAGTGATTGGAAGCATATGCAGAAAATACCAAAGAGACTACACCCGTTATTCCAGAACTTGATAGCACAATTAAATGATCTAGTGTCTGTTGTGGTGGACCCAATGACTACTACTAATGTTAAATGTGTGGAGAATGCAAGACACCTTGGTTGAAATTTGATCGGATTCAATTGAGGGATACGGAAAGAGCCCAATTGATTAGTGAAATCAAAGCGGGGAGGGTACAAATAACGCAAAGATTGGAGAATCTTGAACAACAAATTGAATTCTTCATGAGACATAAAGTTTTTAAATAATTGTAAACGTTTTCGTTCGACTAATAACATGTTTTGAATAATTTGGTACATTTTAACTTTGGTTTATAATTTTGAATTATAATTATCTTTTGGTTTATGAATGTTTCTCAATATGTATTAGTTTGTATTTATTTTAAAAATTTATTGAAAATTTTTCGCTTGACTCTTGTAAAAATTTTTGAAAAAAGGGGGTAATTTTGAAAGTTATTCACAGAACCCCCAGTTTTAACTTTTCCTATATTGGTAATTGTGAAGGTTTTCCAATAAACCTTCGTTTTGACTCTTCCCAAAAAAAAATTCAAAGTGTTGGGAAGGGATAATTATGAAGGTTTTCCAATAAACCTTTGGTTTTGACTCTTCCCCCCAAAAAATCAAAAATAATTCAAATGTTTGGGAAAGGGTAATTGCGAAGGTTTTCCAATAAACCTCCGGTTTTGATTCTTAAAAAAATCAAAAATAATTCAAAGTGTTGGGAAGGGGTAATTACCAAAGTTTTTCAATAAACCTTCGGTTTTGACTCTTCCCAAAACAACAAAAATAATTCAAAGTGTTGGGAAGGGGGTAATTGCAAAGGTTTTCCAATAAATCTTCGGTTTTGACTCTTCCAAAAAAAATCAAAAATAATTAAAATGTTTTGGAAGGGGTTAATTGCGAAGGTTTTCCAATAAACCTTCGGTTTTGACTCTTCTAAAAAAAATTCAAAGTATTGGGAAAAGGTAATTGCGAAGGTTTTCTAATAAACCTTTGATTTTGACTCTTCCTAAAAAATCAAAAATAATTCAAATGTTTGGGAAGGGGGTAATTGTGAAGGTTTTCCAATAAACCTTCGGTCTTGACTCTTCCCAAAAAATATTATGTTAAAGGTCAGGACCGAGAGATATTTGAAAATCTCTCGGTTTTGAATGTAGTTAACAAAAGTTAATTAATTTGTTTTCGGTATTAATTTCCTATTTTATTTGATTTTTCACTATTTTGTTTGTCTAAACTCTTAAACACATCAATTGTGTGTTGTTTTTTAATAATTAAGATTGTGTTTAATGTTATAAATATATATGATTGTGTTTGATAATATAAAGAAGTGTATATATATGTTTGTGTTTGATGATAATAAGGTTGTGTGTAAAGTTTAATTGTAATGATGTATTGGGATTGTGTAATACTTTAAGGATATCAAATGTGTTAAATTAATATTGTTCAAGGTTATTAGAAAGTGAAAAAATAATTAATTTAACAATTTATCAAGTGGTAATACCGAAAGATATACCATTAACTTTCGGTAATTATGATCAAAATTGAAAGTTATTTGGAAACTTTTCGGTATTACCACTATACAATTTGTTAATTTAATTGGCATTTCACTTTCTAATCTAGACTCCTAACTAAGCTAATCAAGTGTATGTTATTTTTTAAGAATTCAGATTGTGTTTAACGTTAAAATGTATATGATTGTGTTTGATTATAATATAAAGAAGTGTAAATGTATGTTTGTGTTTGATGATCATATGAATGTGTGTAATGTTTGATCATATGGATTGTGTAATATTTTAAAGATATCAAATGTGTTTAATGTTGTTCAAGGTTATTAGAAAGTAAAAAACCAATTAATTTAATAATTTATCAAATGTTAATATCGAAAGATTTATGTATATCTTTCGGAAATAATGATCAAAACCGAGAGTTATACACAAATCTCTCGGTTTTCTCTATTTAAAATTATTTGTTTTATATGTCAAAACCGAGAGATTTAGACATATCTCTCGGAATCTAGTTGATCAAAACTGAGAGTTATACACAAATCTCTTGGTTTTCTCTATTTTAAATTATTTGTGTCATATGTCAAAACTATGAGATTTAGACATATCTCTCGGAATTTATTTGATCAAAACCGAGAGTTATATACAAATTTCTTGGTTTTCTCTTTATAAAATTATTTGGGTCATATGTCAAAACCGAGAGATTTAGACATATCTCTCGTAATCTTGTTGATCAAAATCGAGAGTTTTCATATAACTCTCGAAATTAAGTAATATCAAATTCCGATTCAAGCAACTACAACCGCCATCCGATTCAAGAAACTGTCACCGCAACCTACATTTCATGGTTAGCTTTTTGTTTGATTTTAGGTTATATTAGGTTTAGTTATTTGGTTTGATTGATGTTTATTGAGTTTGATTTTTGGTTATATTAGGTTTGGTTATTTAGTTTCATTGATGGTTATTGAGTGTGATTTTAGGTTATATTAGGTTTGGGTTATGGTTATTTGATTAGATTGATGATTATTGAATTTGATTTTAGGTTCTATTAGGTTTGGATTATGTTTATTTGGTTTGATTGATGATTATTGAGTTTGATTTCAAGTTATATTAGGTTTGTATTATGGTTATTTGGTTTGATTTAGGTTAGATATTTGATTTGATTTATGTTAGATATTTCATTTGATTTATGTTAGATATGAAATTTGAAATATATGTGATTTTTGTTTGATTAGGTTTGAATAATGTTAAAAATTGGTTTATATTGATTTTGATTTAGGTTATATTATGGTTAGATTTATCGATTTATATCGAGATCATTCAGATTACGAGAAAGGGTTAACAAATTCCTCAAGTTTGCAGTGAGTAGTACAAGACGACAAACAATGAAATGTCCTTACATAAAATGCTTAAACATGACGTCTATGAAAATAGACGATGTGAAGACTCACCTAATCATTTATGGAATGAATCTTCGTTATGAATTCTGGTATTTTCATGGAGAAAAGAGACTTACTACTAATGTGGTTAATGATGATGATGATGCCGATGACTTGGATGATGATGGTCAATCGGAGGATGCCGTGCTGGAATTCAACGATCCTAGAATGGAGATGAATAATACAGTCAATGAAGAAGTCAATGAAGAACGTTATATGCACGATTTTATAAACGATATGTTCTCCAACGTTAATGTGGCCGGAAGAACCATGAACCAGTCGAAGATGCGTAGAGATTTTATAAATTGCTTGATGATTCTAAGAGGACATTGTATAAAGGTGCTCGAATAACGAAATTATCAGCACTACTAAAACTACTTTACATAAAGAATGTCGGTCAACGGACAAATGCTTCATTCGATATATTGTTGCGTCTACTTAAAGATGACATATTACCTATGGATGCTCAATTTCCAAATTCCTTCTATCAATGTAAAAAAATCATTACAGATATCAGGCTTAAGTATGAGAAGATAAATGTATGTAAGAATAATTGTATGCTATTTTGGAAGGACGACAAAAATGTAGAGTCTTGCAGAGTTTGCGGCCTTTCTTGATGGAAAGTCAACCAAACAAGTGGGGGAGTTCGAAAGAAGCAAAATGAGAAATTCATGCCAACTAAGGTGTTAAGATATTTCCCTCTAATACCAAGACTATAAAGACTATACATGTCCTCAAAAAATTCTCCAAATATGAGATGGCATAAGGAAGGAAGAGTTGATAGTGATACGTTGAGACATCCGACTAATTCATTAACTTAGAAAGCGTTTGATGAAAATTATAAAGATTTCGTGTCGAATTCTCGAAGCGTGAGACCGGGTTTGTCAAGCGATGTGTTTCAACCCTTTACTAATGGGAAAAATTCATACATTGTATGGTCGGTTATTCTCGTTCCTTATAATGTGTCACCCACTACTTACATGGATTCTAACAATTTCATTCTATCTATGTTAATTCTTTGAGCAAAGAGTCCGGGAGATGCAATTGACATATTTCTCCATCATTTGATTGACGAGTTGACTAAACTATGGAAAACTAGTGTGAGAACGTTTGATGCACACACCTCGCAATATTTTAACATGCGAGCGACATTTCTATGGACCATTAATGACTTTCCAACATACGCAAATTTGTTAGGCTAGAGTACGAAAGGCAAATTTGCTTGTCCTTGTTGTAACAACAATACTATATCTCTTCGATTAGATGGTTCAAAACAATGTTACATGGGTCACAGACACTTCTTCCACTAAAGCATAAATACAGACGGGATAAAGAGTCATTTGATGGTCGAACGGATTATAGAGAACCATCTAAATTATAAACGGGGCAAGGAATTTACGAGGAAGTACGAGACCTAGAAGGAACAGTTTTTACTACGTATTAGAGCAAGAAAACCGAAATATATTATGAAACACGGGGAGACAATTAGAACAAACTTAGCATTTTCTTCCGTTTTCCTTATTGGAAATCACTATTATTGAGACATAATTTGGATGTGATGCATATTGAGAAAAATATTGTGATAGCGTGTTGGGAACAATAGTGAATGTGAAAGAGAAGACTAAGGATGGTCCTAAAGCCCGTAAAGACTTACAACTCTTAGGCATAAAATAATGGTTACATCCTATAAATAATGGAGGATTGGTTCATTATCTAGAATCGCCTTTCACTTTGACCTATGATCATAAAAAATGTGTTTGTAATTTCATGAAAGATCTTAAGTTTCCTGATGGTTTTTGCTAAAATATTGGAGGTTGTGTAAATTTGTAAGAGAAAAAGATTACGGAATTAATGAGTCATGATTGTAACATTTTATTGGAATATCTTATTCCTTTAGCAACCCGTGGATTACTTTAAAATCATGTGTATGATGATATAGTAAATTTGTCCTGGTTCTTTCAGTTGTGGTGCTCCAAAAATCTGACTGAAACGGACCTCGAACAATTGTACATGGATATTATAATGACACTTTGCAAATTTGAAATAAATTTTCCACTATAAATCTTCTATATCATGATGCATCACCCGTTTCACTTGTCATTTGAGGCTTTTCTTGGGGGACCTGTCCAATATCGATGGATGTATCTGATAGAACATTACATGGGTATAATGAAAAGATATTTGCCAAATAAAAACCAACTTGAAGCCTCAATAAGCGAGAGCTATCTTGTAAATGAGAGTATTAGTTTATGTGCCAAGTATATAGAGGAGGAAGACCAAGAATATGCACAAACTGAAATCTCGTGCATTTCAATATTTTCATCGTTGGAAGACTTATCCAATGAAAAAATATACAACTTGGATTATAGCGATCGAGTGACAACGCATTCATACATTTTGAAAATTGTCTCGAAGCAAAACCTTTTTACATGTAAGATTCAATATTTTGTTGTTATAGTACGTCTTATTAATTAGCATTAAAGAGTATGCTATTTAATATTCGATCTATTTACAGTGATTATATGCAGTAATACAATAACAATGAGTTCCGTGGAGAAACGTATGCCACCTATTTTAAGCATAGAGTGAGTAGATTCAAAACCATATCTAATAACTTTATTTTTATTGTAACGACTAAATTTCGGGAATGTATATTTAAATAGGTCGCTCAATTAGCAGAAAATAACGACATATCAAGAGACATCAAAATCTTAGGCGAAGTTCCAACTATGTACTCATGTATGTATGTTTAGTGTAAATTAAACGGATACAAATAATGTACAGAAAAACACGATGAAGGTTTGACTACTCAAAATAGCGGCGTGGTTGTTGAAGGGTAGAACGGGTCAGATACTATGTCATACTACGAAGTTTTAATGGATATAATCTAAGTACAATACTTTTCTCACAAATGAGTTGTCTTATTCAAGTGTAAGTGCTTTGATACACATTCGGAGGAACTAGGAATGAAAGTGGATAAATATGGCTTCGTAAGTATAAATGTTAACTAGATTTTGAAAACCCAAAGTCAGGACCCGTATATATTGGCTAGTAAAGAAAAACAAGTATTCTACGCCCCAGATATGTCATCACGACCCGGTTGGAAGATTTTGACAAAAATAAATCCACGATTTACGAATATATAGTTCATATTAATTAGGTAGATTTATGTTTTTACTTTAATATATTCATTCTTATTACTACTTTATTTCAACTATTCTCCAATTTATTAATGGTATGCATTAAGGATGTCTGAAGATCCGAAAACTGTTTGAAAGAGTATGAGGAAAACACCGAACAAACTATCTAGGGCATTCCGGAAGCTACTTGCACATGCAGATCAGCTAGGGATACGAGGAGAGTCCTCTAGAGATGCAACGTTTGTCGTGGAACCAATAGTTGTTGCTGACCCATCATGTGATACATGTGACGAGGATGAGGTTATTGAGGTTGAAGAGTTTATTGAGAGTACGTTTACTGAGATGGAGGATGACAAGGAGGATCACGCGGAGGATCATGAGCACCATTCCACTCCTGACCCATCATCGACAAGTAACATGTTTACACTTATTTATTATTTGTTTTGATTTACATCTAATTTTGAATGTGATAATTTTGAAGAATCTTTCGCCAACAAGACACGAGGGAAGAACAAGAAAATAACTCTATCTAGGAGGCCATAGGGAACAAAGATTTCTCTCACTTTCAAAGATGTAGATGGGAGGTCCAACAACAGCGATGGAAGACGCATGTGGTCTAAACATTTGGGGTCAGTGGTGTGGGATCCATTAGCCATCTCACATAGTGTACTGAAGTGGAAGACATTAAGTGCTGACCAATTGGATTCACTTTGGCTTGCTATGACGGTGATAATTACTTCATTATATATATTAATCATTTAATATTTTTTTATAACATTCGAATTATTTATTTTTAAGGATCCATTCGAGAGTACTAATGGATCTATTGATCAATATCGAGCGACCGAATTTGCAAACTCTAAACAAATATGGGATAGGTGGCGCTCTGATTTGAACAGGGATTATATACGGATTCATGAAGGAGACGAGGCAGCGGTACTCACAAATCCCCCACGAGACTACGATCAAGATGATTGGGAATTCGTGTGTCGGAACCATTACTTCATAGATAAATTTAAGGTACGGTTTCATAATTCAAATAAAATATGATATAAATTATTCTAACTTTATTTTATATTTCAAATGTAGAGAAACAGTCGTACGAATGTTGTTAACAGGAATAAACTGAAGATCCCACATCGTACTAGAAGTAGACTATTTTCTCAAGTGGAGAAAGAGTTGGTATGTACATTATTTTTAATAACTTAATATAAAGAAGGTTATTAATCATTTATTTCAACAAACGCTTGAAATAGGACGAACACCGTCTTCGATGAAGTATTCAAGAGGACCCGTACCCCGAAACCTACGAAAGAAAACCCAACCCCCATCCCGGACGAACGAGCGCAAGAGAAAATTGTAAGTTAATTGAATTTAAATAAATTACATATAGCTATCTCATTTATTATATAAATGAAAATTTATTTCAAATGTGCAGGCGGAGATGGAGGAGGTAAAAAGCAACGAACCAAATATATCTGACTTCGACTTGACGGAGAGAGTGTTCGGACGCCAAAAAATGGGATAGTGATCGTTTTGGGATCAAGCATCCGACCCATACACTTTTTAGAGGATCATCGGAGTGGCAACAATTCTCAATGATCCATTGATCGGTTGTTGGAGGAAAATGAAAAACTAAAGGAAGATGTGAGATATATGGAGATGATAATGGAAGAATTGGAAAGAAGAGATATGGAATGAGCTGAAACGATTAATGGAATGATAGTGAGGGAGAGTCAAAGGGAAAGTGATATCGAAGCGGAAAAGATGGAAATAAGGAAAAGAATGGACAAATAAGAAGACAAAATGGAATTATTAATGAGGCATTATCAACCCCCTCCCCCCAACTAATTATAGTTAGCAGTACGTTTTGATTGTGTACGTTTTGATTAGTAGTACATTTTGTTTGAACTGATAACAATTTTATGGATGATTTGGTACGTTTTGATTCAACTGATAACATATTGTTTGGATGATTGGTTTGGTTTAGATAACAGCTTGTTTGGATGAATTCATTTGGTTTGGCTAAACAGGTTTTCGTAGCGCACAAAATGAATGGCCTATTTTGTACATTTTTTAGGATAATACCGAAAGTTATATGGAAAATTTTCGGTTTTTTCCTCTAAATAAAAACCGAGACTTATATAGAAATCTCTCGGTTTTTTCCTTTAAAGGAAAACCGAGAGTTATATAGAAAACTCTCAGTTTTCCCTTTCAAAAAAACCAAAAGTTATTTTTTAAAAACACTCGGATTTTCTCTTGTAAGAAAATCGATAGTTATATGGAAAACTCTCAGTTTTTCCCATTAAAAAAACCGAGAGTTATTTGAAAAACTGTCGGATTTTCTCTTGTAAATAAAACCGAGAGTTATTTGGAAACCTCTCGGTTCTTCTTTAAAGGGATAAACCGAGATTAATTTGAAAATCTTTCGGGTTTATTGGAAAGGGAAAATTGAGAGTTTTCCATATAACTTTCGGTTTTCCTCTCTGGTATCTAAACCGAGAGAGTTACAAAAATTCTCGATAATCAAGAAATTAGGATTACAAAAAGAGGAAATACCAATGAATGTCGAGAGTTTCACAAACTCTCGGAATTACGTCTATACCGAAGGATATACAGTATTTACCGAGAGTTTATACTCTCTGTAATGCCATTTTTTTCATTAGTGATCTTAAAACCAACTAGACTAATATATTATATTTTTAAAAGATTTGAATATATAAAGGTTTAAAACTAATAATTATTTAGTTGATGGGATTAAACTCATAACAACCCTTTATAGATTCGTCCTAATATACCTAGATATGGGATAACTTTATTGAGTATAATACTTTTGTTTGATTAAATATTTTAAAATTAGTTTACTAATATTTATACTATGAAAGGTTAAATTTATAAAACTAAATATTTTAAAAATTATCAAATTGATTCAATATCTGATATATCATATTTATTATAACCAATTAAGTAAGGCAATATTTAATTTTATTTAAAAAACGACCAAATTTAATCCACGAGATCACAATCACAACTAAATTAAGTAATACACCTGAATTTATGAAAAATATAAACAAACTAACTGTATATACTAAAATAATGAGAACAGTGTGTAAAGGCTGTACATCTTTATCATATGAAAGTATAAAAAAATAATTAAATCTTATAAAAAATAATAAAAGTAATATTTATAATACTTTATTAAGTTAAATCTTATAAATAGATTTTAAGTTTTTTTTAACGATGATTGTTAAAAAAAAGTAACAAATAACCTATCAACCCTACTTATATTCTAATAAAGTGATTCAATTGAATACACGAGTAAAATTATGGTTATTAGCGATGAAATATGGCGACGACGAAGTTACGCTGAGGCTGATAATTATTATTAGCAATGGTGAGCAAAGCACCGTGGTTAATAAAAGATTAGCGACAGCGAAATTACACCATCACTGATAATAATTATTAGTGACAGTTTTTGTTGTAAATGTCGTCGCTAAAGTTTAGGTTTTCCCGCCCCTCTTTCGCAATTATTATCAGCGACAGTTTTCGTTGTCAACGCCGTCACTAAAATTCAGGTTTCCCCGCCCTTTCCCCACAATTTTTAAAAAGAATATCAGCCACGTCGATAGCATAATATCAACCAAGGCATTATGCTATCGCCGTGGCTGATATTCTAAAGAATATTAGGTACGGTGATAGCATAATGCCGTGACAGATAATTTATAATATAACCACGACACCAAAAAATATCGTTGCTGATATTATAAAGACTATCAACCACGACAATATGCTATCGCCATCGTTGATAATCTATAATACCAACAACAGTACCGACAAATGTCGTCGCTGATATTCTTTTCCAAACATGTTTCATGTCCTAATAAATAGCACGCTCCTCTCTCGCTTCTCCTTTATGAAATATAGATTTCCTTTTGTGGTGAAAGGTGAAACTACTAATGTCTTCCAACCAATATCCAATTAGGCTCTTCTCAATGATCATCGATCTCTAAAGTCAAGAAGATAAGAAGAATCCAATCCTATAAACAACAACACATTGAGTACAATTGTGATTGCAATAGACAATCACAATTGTACTCAACGTGTTGATGTTGCCTATTGGTTAGAAAGAAATTGAAGATGAAGATTTCCTAAAAGAGCCTGATTGTCTATTGTTTAGAAGCACATTGGTTGAAAAAGAAGACAAGGAGAAATCATGTCTTGTAGTCACTTCATTGTCTTGGTTTATTGACTTCAAGTTATCCACCAATATGATTTATTTAATTACTTGATGATTATTGATATATAATGTCCTTCCTTCAATGCTTGGATCATTCTTCTTCACTACATGAAGGAACTGAAAGAGTTTTTAATGTCTCTTCATAAGTCATCACATCCGTATTCGTGGATATAAGAAATTTATCAAATGACATCAAATTATGTGCGAAATCAGATGGAGCAGATGTGTGAGGCATCTGTATAGTAGGGACGTGCATGGATCTAAGTGGGGTTTATTGATTTGGAATAATGTTCCATTATGATCTTATTTTATATATTAATTTGATTTTTCTTTGGTTATTGTTTTAATTTTTCCTTTTCATTTAATATCTAAAATTATAACTTAGTTGAAAAAATAAAGTGATTTGTAAATTTTATTATAGGAAAATAATTTATATATATAACACTATTTACAAGTGTCAACTAAATATTAATTTGTATAATCTATAATTTGATGATTTCAAAAAATTAAATCAACTTAAATTCAATTTGATTAGGATATCAAAAAGTTATATTATTAGTGTCGGTTGTGCTCTAAAGCCGACGCTAATAAAGGGGAGTTTATCCTGAATTTGAAATATTTTAGAAAAGAGTATTAGCGTTGGCTTAGGGTGGGAATTCTAAAGGAACAAGGGAATTATCTAACATATATCATCGAAGAATATGAACGAGCCAAGAAGAATGAAGAAGATTAAAACTCTAGTGTAGGAATGGACTATAATAGGACCTAAAACCTATAGCTCTTGTTGTTGTTTTTACTATCTAAATATATCTATAAATATAAATAAGAGTTATGTGTGTATGTAATAAACTACAAACTTTTTTGTATATTAAAAATTTGATTTTTCTATATATAGGATCAGAAAAGAGATGTTCATTCTTTAGGGTTCATTCACATGTATATGCATTACATTGCATTGCATTGCATTACATTATACTTACAATACAAATGCAAACCCAAAAACTCTTCTTCAATCATAGTCTACAACTATGAACGATTGTAACGATCCTAAGAAAAAGAGATATAGTAATTGAACGTTTCATATGCCACAAAAATGACTTAAAAAACTCTCTTGTATGTGACATAATAACTTGCGCTAATCACGAGCTTATTGGCCATCCACATCCCAAAATATTCCTTCTTATTATTGTTTTCCTACCCAATATATACTAGTTAGGTTTACTCCTATCAACCTTAATCATCCTAGCCTCGAACTCAAAAAGAAGTTTCATACTACGAAGACTCAAAAGAAGATTTCGACAAAACTATAGAGGCTTAACACGAGACTCATGAAAGCAAAATCGATCCCATGAGAATCCAAGATGGACCAATCCTAGTGACTAATTAGCCATTCTCTAACGAATATGAGCGCATAATTACCTAAGTTCAAGCTATAAAAGCTAAGAGGAAAGCACAACTCGATAAAATAGACACTAAAAGAAAATATATTCATAACCATTACGATTGGAAGAACGCCATGAAAACGGATGAAAGAGAAGTCATTCTCATAGGTGTCAAATCACCAACCATATCCAAGTATTTCAGAAAAGTGACCTATCCATCTTTTTAAAGAAGTATACGTCTATAATTACTCATTTATAACTTTGATAGAATCAAGTACAACATCTATTTCCCCAATATCTTGATAATGCTACTTTACACTAGAATCATCAATAGATGGATGTATATTTGTAGACCATTGAGGAACTAGTTGCATCATTCTTAGAATATTTCATCATTCATCTCAACTAGAAACAACCAGGAAAGAAGATAAAAAACATTAAACAATGGGAGAACGAAAAGTTCTCGATCTTCATAGAAAGATGGAAAGCCTTAGACGAAGAAATTGACTACTTTCCTAGTGAACAATGACAAGTTGACGTGATTTTAGAAAGTGTCAACGACTAATATTCTGTAAGATTCTCAGTCAAGACCTTCCAAAACATAAAAAAGTTGTTAAAAGTAGGTAATTTTGCTTTGAGCTCATTTCGTTTTCTTTGCCATGAGGGTGGTTTAGAAGTTGTCGGTGTATTAGTCGTCATGTTTTTCATGAAACTTGGTTGAAAATCGGTTTCACCATGAGTTACCGTAGTATCTATCGAGGCATTGACTTGAGAAGTCATTTTCAACTCTTCCTTTACTCACCATTTTGAAGCCTTGCTAGAATGGGCTTTAAACTTTTTCTCTGGTCAGGGGTCAATCATATTGACTTCCAGTTAAGCATCGTGGATTAGATCCATCAATCCATCAGTGTCGAGTGACACTTCATTAGTTGTGTTTACGTTGACTTGATGATCTGACAGAGGGTTCTTTGCTATTTTTGGTTTGGCGAAAATATTTTAATCGATTAAATCCTAAAAGAGATGCTTAAGGGCGCTAAAGTTATCAATAATATGCCCCTTCATTTGATGATAAATCACACCAAGAACTTTCATATTTTCCAAAGATTGGCTTGTCTGTTATTGGATTTAGAGGTTGATTATGTTCTTCTTTTTAAGAATTTTTATGACCCGACTCAAAGAAATATCTATATTTAGGTCATCAAAGACAATAGGTGGTCAAGGAACCTTTGGAGTCGTGGGTTTGGCAAGGCTTGGTATACATGCCTTGGCTTGTGGAGGATTGCTAGAGCTCCTATTTGGAGGAGGACATTCCTGATAGGTGGTTACCACTTAGTGTAGTTTAGTCTTTTCCTTCTTCGGGAATAGACTTAGAGGTTGATAAGCTTTAACGACATTTCCCTCATTTCTTTCTTTTTCGACCGTGTATGAGATTATTACCTTTTTTAACAGATTTTCATGTTCTAGAAGGCCTTGACTGTGAATCCTACATAATACCGACCGTTTATTCTTTCTAAAACCATGTTAATTTGTCGTTGTTTATTAGGTAGGGAATCGATTTCTTCAGTCACAATTTTCTACCTTTTTATGAAAACCGAGAATTTCTCATTTTCTACTTGCTTAATGTTCTTGAAAACCAAGATTAATGTGCATGTTAAAATGTTCTATAAACGTTACAGTTAGTTCCTCATAGTTTACAAATATGCTATCTTTTGCTGGTGGTACTAGTGTAGAGTGATGTCATCGAGGTATAGGAGAAATAGGTGGAGACATGTTGGCCCTCCGAGTTGCAATGAAGTCATTGTAGATGAGTACATATTAAAGAAGATAAACGAGTCACCTTTTCCAATACACTTGGATATGGCGAGTAATTTAATACCTTTTAGAATAACTACTCTTTCGGCTATTTTCATGGCATCTTTCTAGTCATAATGTTCATAAATGCTTTTGACCTTAGATATTTTGTCTAGATGGGCTTGCATTTTGTCCTACATTGTCCAAAATTGAGTCATTTAGCACTCATATTCGGTAGACGGTGTCTAATCAGCCACCATAATGGGTATTCTATGCGGTCCCATGGGGTTGAGCTCATCTTCATGAGTCCCATGTCGAGGCTATATGGTCTGGTCGAATTCTTCTTCTAAGTATTCATAGTATGAGACTTCTTCTTAAGTTCGAGAACTAGTAGAATTGGGGTTGACAGGGATAAACATGACGCGGATAGGCTGGGTAAGAAACTGTGAAGAAGAAGGCATATTTGGGATGAGGATGAAATTTGTAGATTAACCAAATAACTCGTGATTTACGCGAGTTGTTCTGTCACATACTATAGAGTTGACTTCATTTCATTGAATTCTGTCATAAAGACTAATTTAGATACTAGGTTTTCTTTAGTCATTTTGTGTAGAATGAAACATCCAATATTTAGATCTCTTTTCCTCAAGGTTTTAATGACTGTTCACAATCCTAGACTAAGATTGAAGAAGAAGATATGATAATTCGCATTTGTATTGTAAGTACACTACAATGCATATACGAGTTATTATAAAAAATACTCGCTTAGTTTTTTACAAACATGCGTCTTTCTTGTTTTTATTTTTATAAATAGATTCGGATAGAAAAAAGTGACAACAAAGGCTGTAGATTTTAAGTTCTACTATAGTATGTTCCTACACTTGAGTTTTCTTCCTCTTCATTATTCCTAACCCACTCATATATTTTGATGATATTCGTCAAGTAATTTCTTTTCTCCTTTGGGATTCCCATATATGAGGTATTGTGTCATTTCTCCAGATAACCAATGTAAGCCTTATGGTAGATTGGTTTATCTATGGCGATGGAAATTTCCGTATAAGAAGGCATGTTGTCACGAAAAAATTGCTTGTAATGATCGTCGGTGTAGTAAAAAGTCACACATTCCAAATCCATGAGTGTGATCATTGGTTCATCGTCCATCATGTATGCCATCTTCTTAATGGGATACCATGGAAGTAATTCCTTAACAACGTCTTCGTTTCGTATAAGAGGCTCATGTATGACTTTTATCAACATTCGAATTGGAGAGTAGGGCCCATGGAGTCACTAAGGACTATTGGTGGAAGGAGTTTATCGAGCAACCAAATGTAGAGTCTTTGAGGAGAGCCTCTTTTTCTTATTGAGGAGGTTAAATAAGATTCAGTTAACCCCATTAGCATTTATGCTAGAATGATACTCGAGGAATCTTTGTTTTCTTTTCATAGATGATAGGCTACCTTTAAGATTATGGAAGATGGTTTTTCATCTGTCGGAGCTAGGAAGAAATGAGCCATTAGTACTATTATTGTCAACATTGATAGAAGTTAGTGGAACTTTTCCATTAATGACTTCCATTTTTGTCCATTTTTGGAAGTCGATGGTAACCTTTTTCAAAATAGTTTTGAATGTTGTTTTGGTGTATCCAAATTCTTGTTGCAACAACTTTTTTAATCACAATGATTCTACAAAAGGTTTGAGGTACATAATATTCTTATTTTCAATCTTTATGATATCCCTAAATTTCTCTATGGTTGGACACATCTTCCTGTCTCCCATAAAGAAAGTCCTAGAGATAGGCTCCACATCCTTTTCATTTTCATCATGAATGTCTTGTTTATCTTGAAGTTGATAAAACTCATGATGGAAGTTAGTCCATAAATCATATGATTCCACCTCCTTTCGTGGAAGTTGTCGATCTAAGGGATTAGAGCGATCTCACTTATCATAGACATCGTTTGAGATTGAACATTCAAAACAATTTACAAAAATGTTCTTTTTGCCTTGAAAATAAAACATACTCAAGATATTCATTAAACTATTGATGCATACACATAATGCATATATAATAGTCACGTAAGGGTTAAAGTAACGAGGTTTAGTTGTTTAGGCATGTCAAACAACTAGTTTGGACATATTATCTAGGATTTATGTACTATGGTGTAGCATAAGATAGTATCACTCACCAATAGTAGAGGGGGTTAACATTACCATAAACTGAGGAGTATTAACATAATTGAGAATTAACCCCCATCTCCACAATGCCTACATCCTATTGGATCAGTCATTACAAAAGAGAGGAGTCAATTCTAGTCATTCTAATATTTCCTCATGCAACATTACTTGATTTGTAACAAGTTGTCATTCCACATCGATAATCATTACATATAATATGTAGAAGTACTAAGTCCTATCGTGTATTTATGATAGTAATTTAGGTTATGTACCTTTATATGCTCAGACATTTATTAGGATAAAAGTCTATGCATATGTCAGGTGATATACCTTTAAAGATGTGCCTATTAAGTTAAAAATATAACAAAATCATTTTTCAGAAGCCATGTTTATGTTTTTAAGTTAAACAATTTAATCTCCAGCAAAGTTGCTAGAGAGTTGTAACCCCCGGAAAACTATTGTCTCGGAAAAAGCTTAAGGTTAGAGAAATTTCAACATCATTTTACTTGTCAAAATATTTTTTAATAAAAATATTCTAAACATATTTTGAAATTATTTTCTATTTTTTCAGATTTTTAGAAAATGATTTGAGGTTCTAGTACATTAAAAATAATTTTGAAATTATTAAAGATAAACCAAACAGACCCTACGACCGACGCTCACAGTCTTGGGTGCGATTTCCCATGGTCCTTGGTCGGAATCCCTCGGTCAAGGTGCAAATTTCTTCCGTTGGGGTGCGGTAATCCTCGGTCGGGTGCAAAATTCCTCGGATGGGACTCAAGGAGTATTTAGTCCTAGGCTAACCCTATGATAGATTTCCTCGGTCCTAGGTGCGATGAAATCTCGATCTTGGGTTAGGCTTGTGATAACAATCCCCGGTCTTGGGTGCGAGGTGCTCTCATTCATGGGTTAGCCTTGGGTTAACTTTCCTAAGTCGTCAAGAATATCAAATTATAGGTTTGATACTTTTTACTTTGGCTTTAATCCTTTGATCCAAGGGTATGTGAAGCTTTACATAGCCTCAAAGAATATTTATAACATCATCTCAATATATCATTCGAATGAGATGATGTTGCATTTAACTCAATCAGTTTTAAGGTAAAAAAACGGGTTTTTACTTGTAAGTTTAATAAAGAAGTTCGTTTTAACCAATTCAAAAACTGAAATTTTTATTTTTATAAAAAATAATAAGTTTTATTCAAATATGATCGGGATGACTTGAAATTGGTTTGAATGTGTACCCAACATCGTAAGAAACATGTTGAGAAGCTTTTTGGGTTGTTGTTCTTGAGCAATAACCCATTAATAGAAATCCAATTTTGAAAATTTTGAAAATTAAATTTGGGTATTTTTGATTTAAGTCGATTGGTTCTTTTTTGTTTCGGTATAAAGCTTACAAATGATCTTAGGATAATTTTCCATTCAAGAAATCAGACGATTAAACATTATATAAAACGTGTCGAATTGAAATATAAAATTTCAATTTAAACTTATAAATTGAATTAAAATATTATTGGACGCTTACTGTGAGTTGGAGAATACTCTTTAACTCTTTTAGAAGCTTCTTGAATGCCTGGATCAGAGCTTTACAAAAATACACGGAATTTTCGAAATTTTAAAATACCTTGAAGATCTTCAATGGCAAATTTTTGTTTAGGAGTGACTCATAGACTAAGAGTAGATCTCTTGCCTTTAGTTTACCCAAAGGAGGATATTTATAGCCTCCGTAGGTCGGTTCATCAATCAAGTGAATCAAATTTCAGTCATAATCCATCAATAGTATTTTGTCGTTTCTTCATCCAACTTGCTCGATCAGGCCATGATGAGGCCTATTGTTAGATTAAGTTAAATAAAGAAAAAGGAAAATTAATTATTAAAGAAATAATTAATTGAGAAAAAATGTTTTGATTGATTTAAATGAACTTAGGTGAATAAGTTTTTATCAATACGACACAATTTTAATGATGTGTTCATGAACAAAACTAAGTTGTGTAAATTGTCCTTGAACATGTACGTCTAAAGAAGTCTTACTTCAACAAACGTGTTAGAATGAAGAAACACGAGATGACGTCTTGGTTCAACACACGTGTTAGTCTAAAGAAGTGCAAAACGACGCATTGCTTCAACAGTCGTGTTAGACTGAAGAAGCACAATAAGACGTCTTCTTTCAACAGACGTGTTAGTCTGAAGAAGCATGAGAAGGCGTCTTACTTTAATAGACTTGTTAGTCTAAAAAACGCGAAAAGACATCTTTATTCCACAAACATGTTAGTCTGAAGAAGTTCGGGAGTAGGCGTCCTACTTCATCGGATGCTCTTGTCTGAAGAAGTGCGCGAGCAGACGTCCTACTTCATCAAACGCTCTGGTCTGAAGAAGTGCGCAAGCAGATGTCCTACTTAATTAGACGCTCTAGTCTGAAGAAACACGCGACAAGACGCATTGCTTCAGCAGCCGTTTGAAGAAGCATCCATATTTCTACTTAGTTCATTAGCATAGCGAACACCAGCATTTGTTATCAACCGTTATCCAAGTCAGCTTTATACTCTTAACTGCCATGTACTTGATTATTCTTCTTGCCCGCGTTGTACCTTATAGTACAACATGTTATACCCAATATTCCGCAGTACAATCCTGTACGCCACGATCCAAGAGATATATTCTTATACACGTTCTCATACACCTAACATACGTCTAACAGAACAACTGACATGTATCCAAGAAGAAGATTTGACCGTTGCTACTCTTCAATATAAAAGGTGATCAAAATACAACAGTGAATCTCTCGATTCTTAAACTCTTCTGCACTACAAATTATGAATTGCTAAGCTTTGTGTTTACTCTCTCTCTAAGATTACTTTGTAATTCACCAAACTAAGCTAAGCGATAATTTACTATTTTGCCTGAGTGTATTTTCAGTACTATAAGTTTAAAACGACTTTGTCTATATAACAGAGTGTTAGCTAGAAATTCAGAAATAGACAACTTTTAAGTCATGTGTGTCTGACTGGGTTTGTGTAGTTGCTATACGAATATAACTCCTAGTGAAAAAAACTTCTGGAAACAAAAGAAGGGGTGACGTATGAGTTTTATCTCCGAACATCCATAAAACTCCTTGTGTTGTTTCATTTCTGCATCTTATAATCGTTTATCTACCACTTCAAATCGAGAAAGCATTTATGCACTTGAATCCGTTAAAGAGCTTGCGAAGATATGTGAAAAATAGAAAAAGATTTTTTTTTTTATCTCTAACAAGATTAAAATCGAATTGAAAGTGTCATATTTGGTTCAACAATATTCAACCCCCTTAATATTGTTGTACCTGATCCTAACACCTATGATCGTAGAATAAATGATCCATGGTAGGGTGATCATTTAAAATTTCAAATCATCCGTTTAAGTGGACTATCTCCGAAGTTCCAACTTTAAAAATTCAAAGATGGGACATGTTCTTATCTTGTTTGTCGTCATTAGGAAGAAGACAAACTAGACGAAACAACGTCGTTTTGGGACAAAAATTAAACATAGGATACACAGACCACATTCTGTCCGCGATGGGCGATCTGTACATGTCTAGGTTGATGTCGTTAGAGGCGTCTGTCTGCTGATCTATTGCCACGCAGAAGTGTCCCTCTTTCATTGTAGCGGCTACATGGTCGAATATTGGGTGTTGAATGATAATACAACACTTATCCAATGGCTGTGAGGTTTTTTGCTAGACTGATTTCTTCGGATTTTGGCTACAGATTCTGACATTTTTCTAGCTTTGAGTTTGTTTGGAATCAATTTTTTAATCCCTTTTTGTTTCATTTTCAACCTATAAAAATATACAAAATATTTCTTTAATAAATATGACATTTACTTTGCCTAGTTATTTTTTTATATATATTTTTGGTTTTAATAAATAATTTATTTGGGATAAAATGGATACAACATTTATCCTAAATTATATATTTTAACTTTCCTTTACTTTGATCGGAACGATCGGCACAATCGGCATTAACGGTATGGTATCGACTCTAATAACTAGGTCGTTCATTCATCTGCAAAGCTTGGATAGAAAGTTAAGGTTTCTAGTTTACTTCTATAATAGTTAGGGTTTCTAGTGTACCATATTCTGTTATTGCTCTATTTTATTGTTGTGTTCTGCTATTCATCAAAATGGAAAGAAAGAAAAACAATAAGAATAAGGAAGTCAGAGAATTTGTAATGGAAGGAGTAACGGAGGTAGCTGAAAAAGAAATCGATATGATTGCTGAAGAAATTATCCATGAAAAGAAATAATGTAGCAAAGGTAAAAAACTAATTACTGATATATATTATGAAGAAAGTGCAGTAATAAAATAGGGAAAAATGAAGGAATGTGGAAGGTTGGGTATAATGAAAGAGAAAACCTATTTGGACTTAAAAATCATATCACAAAGCTACTGATGCATGAAAAGAAAGGAGAGATTGTTCTCAACAAAGAGAAAATACAAAAAAAATTCATCCAATTGAATAAACATTATCTTCAAGATTGGAACCTACTGAAAAGATAGTAAACTGGTTATTGGAAATACTAAGGGAGCTAATGAAGTACCAAAAATCAAAGAGTTATACTATCAGGAGCAATTCCAACTGGAAGGTAAATGAAGTCTGGAAAAAGAATGCAGAAAAGAAAGCAGAAGATCGTGCATACAAAGGTCAAATCTAGTTGGGTGAGTTTAAAATAAAAGTTGAGATTCTCAACTCTCATTTTGAATTTAAATTGCCTACTAAAAGTGGAGGAGAAATGCGTCAAAGAATGGAAAAATGTAGTTATTAGGAACTACATGGGAAAGAACCGTGTATCTTTCCCAGACACTAAGGAATCACTAATGAAACAATATGAGTACAAAAGACTAGAGGAGGTTTCTACAAACATCCATGATCTATACTTTCTACAATTCAAAAAGGGAACAAACTTGGATGATATTATGAAAATTGGGCATACTTATATTGGATCAAACTATATGAAGTTTGAGAGATGGTCTGAAGAATTGAGCTTTCTAAGCAAGCCAAACGAAATAGCCCAAATATGGTTCAAACTTAGGAACATCCCAACACACATGTATAATGCAGAAGCTCTAAGTCACTTTGCTAGTCTATTGGGGAAACCATTATATATGGTCCCAATTACAGAGGGAGGAGAGCACTTTACTTTTGCTAGAATAAGCATTGAAGTGCATCCTCAAAATACACTTCCAAAGAATATGATAGTTGTTGATAGGAAGGGAAAGCCCACAGTAATAGAAATCTCATATGAATGGAGGCCAAACAAGTGTGCTTTCTTCAATATTTTCCAACATGTTAGTACTAAATGTGCAAAATTAATTGAAGAAGAACAGAAAATCATGAAAGCCCAAGAAGCAAAAAATCAGGAAAATGAAATGTAAGAATCAAGAATGGAAAAGCATATTGTGGAAGTCAAGGATAATGATAAAAAATTAAAAAATTAGAAAAATACAGAGGAGGAAAGTAAGAAAGATTTTGGGAAAAAGGAAAGCACTGAATGAAATAAAGTAAATGGAATCAATGTGAAGAGGAAAATAAAATTTTCTATAATGCAAAGGATTAAAATGAAAATGGAAGATGAACCTCGAGTTGTTGTCGAGGAAACTCAAGAGGAGATACCCAAAATTTCAAAACTGAAACAGAGAATTCTAAAGCAGTTAAAGAAGATTCTAAAACCAATGTGGAGTCTGAAACCGAAGATAATGAAGACAAGAACACAAAAATTCAATTTGAAGATAACACAAATAAAAATTCTGAAATTATTAGAAACAATTCTTTTTATCAAATCAAAACGGACTCGTACAAAAAGAGAATTTAAAATGAAAAACAACAATACTCATCATCATCTTCAATACAACCTCATTTCATCGTTAGAGGAATGGGAAAGGAAGAGGAATGAGAAGAAGGTCTCTCAATGAAAATGGATGGCTTGGGAAAATGCTAGACTGAGATAGTTAAGTTTGAATGTAGTCTTTTCTATTTGTAATCTCTGTTTTTTCTATAATATATGAATGTTACCAATCAATTTTTTTAGGGTCTTTTGATTGTCATCGTTAATCATAACTAAGGTTTGTCTAGCTTTAATTTTTAACCCTCCCACTCTTGGGATTTTAATGAAATGGTTCTAATCTTTTTCCCCAAAAAAAACTCTCATTTACTTTTAAAATTTATTTGAAATAAAATGAATATAATATTTATTCTAAATTATTTTATTTATTTTTCTTGGTCAATATCTTAATTAATTGGGATTTAATTATTATAATAATTATTCTATTTAATTATTTAATAATGTTTTGACTTTAATTTTAATTATTAAAAATAATTATTTGAAATTTATTAATTTGTGTTGGTAAAATTTTAGTACTATAAAAATATGACATAAGATAGTGTTCTAAATTGTAGGTTATATTCATAAATGACAATAACTAAGACTAAAAAAGTATTCTGTCTTCTTTTCTTTTAAATCAATTAAAAAGTGTTTTGAAACTGAGTCAATAATACACCATTCTTAAACCTTATCAAATACTATTCTACAACATCAAATTAGGGATCGATCGATGTAGAAAGACATCAAAATTTGTACAACATATAGAGTGTAAATGTACTAGAAAATAGGAAATTATTTTGATGTTAAGAAATATGTTGATGTATAATGAACATTGATTCAAGCCTTGTAAAATTGAGAATAAGACATTGAGATTGATTTTTTATTTTATTTTTGTAACACTTATCATCATTACTCTAATGTTTTTTTAACAAATTCAATTTTATATTTAATGTAATTTGAGCTTAATAGTTTTTATTTATTTATTAGAACACAATCAATTTGTACAAAATTTTCATGATTTGCCTCTAGAAAGGTATTTTGGTGAATTTGTTTTTCTATCTTGGTAGTACACATTATTATGCATTTAAATTATATTATGAAAACATTTTGTTAGTTTTATTATTACTTTTTCAATGAAATAGTTTGAATTTCATTTTAATTTTTTATTGAAATTTTGTTTTTATACATTTTAATCTCATTTTATATATCATAAACACTACAAAATAGGTCGATTGGTAACAAATGCCTAACAAACTTTTTGCAATAAAAGAGATTAGTTCAAAATTTCGCAACCAATTACAAATTTTTGTTAGTGTTTACAATAATTTTTTCAACATCATTTCCACTAAATTTAGATGTAATGCAGAAAATTCCCTTTTCCTAAAATAGTAACTAACCATGGTTAAGGTATATTGCAATAGGTTTTCCAATATATGTTTTATTAATAAATTCGTTGTTTTGCAATAAAAATTTAAATAAGATAAATCTATTAAATAATAAAAATATATTCAACATAAACTGTAATAACTTATAAACTTATATACTACAATATCTTTTTGCAATATCCAATATAATGAATATATAAAAATGAAGAAATAAATTTTACATCTTTCTATGAAAAGTATGTTAGAACAAAAATTGCAATACATACACTATCTATATGATAGGTATATTAAAAAAAATTGTAATATCTACACTATCTATATAAAATGTATATTCAACAAAAATTGCAATACCTACACTATCTATATAAATATATATTCAACAAACACTGCATTACCTTATAAAATTACGTAATTCTCTTTACAATAACTTATTAAATTTATTAATGCAATACTCTTCGCAATATATATATTTATAATTTGCATAATCATTTACAAATATGTCTGTGTCTGTAATTCGATTTGTATTATTTAGTTTCAAATTCTATTTATATTACCAGATAAATATTCATATATTATAGCATTATCATTTGCATTTTACTTATGCAATTGATCTGTAATTTTTTTCGCATTTTCAAAGCTAAAATTATATTATTAATAATACTGTAACTATTCCTGCAATTACCTTATTCAAAACATTGCAATACTATTAATAATAACTTATACAAGTTTATTTGTATTATTTGAAATACATGATTTGCATAATTCTATATAATATATTTTCAAAATTTGCATTAATTTTTCAACCTTATGCGCATTATTTCAAAAACTAATATTACAATTCAATTGAATTCATTTTCAAATTATTCCATATATATAAATAATAACCAAAACAATCATTAATTATACAATCAATTCTTAGTAAACTAACATAATTCATTACAAATTTATAAAATACATTTGAAAATTAAATTCATCGAGTACTAATGTTCGAAAAATATGAAAAAAACATGCCAAATATTAATAAATTGTTCAATATACTCTACCTTACATTATCAACCTCTTATTTTTAAAGTGCATTCTTTTTCTCCTTCTCAGAATTTAGCATTTACAAATCACTTACAGTTTCTTTAAGTATATTTAACTTCAAACATAGTTATGTGCTGGATTGCCCATTTTTGAATACCTATTTTTAGCCCATGTAGCCTATTCCAAACACACACCCACTCTTAAAATTCCCTGTTGCATCCATTCACAACTCCATTTCAGATTTATGTTCATTGATATCCAAATAATCTTAAGTTTGATATAGTTAAATAAATTATTATGCATAACAAATAAATATCGTTAGTTGTCTATCAAAAATAAATCCCATCCTTTTAATTAACATAAAACATTGATATTTAATAGTGTTTAACACATACTAGAACTTTTACTGCCTTATTTCTACTCCATGTACAATCCTTCTTTTTATGTATCATTTTAAATATTTCAAGAAGGGAAGGGTGTCTTCCAAGTTCGCTTGTCTATATAAATTATCAATTTAGGTGTTAGTAATATAAATTCCAATCAATTAAATACAACTCAAATAAATAAATTACTTACTAATCTTCTTTGATGTTCTACAACCGATATTTAACCCCCGCAATATGTAGCACAACCATTTTTTTTGTGTATTTCTTTTAATTTCCTCAGGCCTCGGTGCACTTCTCAAAATACTTTGGGTCATTAAATTTTTTTCCCATTTGGGTTCAGTCTTCTAGGATAATGTGTGAGGGTTTTTTCAAAGAAGCTTATGTACTAGTTATAAAATTTCTTATCTTGGTACTACCCATCTTCTTGAAAATCTTATTCACACCGCCCTTATTAATTGGATCTCACTCAAATGTCTCCTACAACTAGTCATATAAATTTGATAAAGTTATACAATAATGAATTGATAATGAAAATCAATTAAAGTAATACAATTAAACATACCAAACATTGTTCCCACTAAATGTTCTTAATGTCTTCATGAATGTTCCAGATCAAGTATCCCCCTCCAATAACCCGTAATTATTTAATGTACGTCTTTCAAAATATCTAGAAAGAAGCTACAGAAATATAAAAGGTTTAAAAATAAAGTCATTTTATATTTCTAAATTATAATATACACATAACTTAAATGAATAAACTTATTTTGCTCCAACAATTTCTATGTAGGTCTTTGTCGATTTTCTAACATTGTCTAAGTCTACATCCTCCCTTGAATCTTCTTCATCACCATCTTCCATTTAAATATTTGAGGGTGGTTGAGTTGAGTATGTATTGTCGAGGATAAATGTACATTTGTTGACCATTTATGTTGTGTTCAGTGTAGTATACACATAACTGAAGTTGAAGGTTGTTTGGATGCACTAGGATTCTTATTTTGGTTGGATTTTTGGTTATTGTTTATGGGTTTTTTGAGAAGAAGTAATTTGTATTGGTTGTTATGAGGTACTGGTTGTTTGGGTGTACTTTGTTTTTTTAACAGGAGACTGATTTTTAGAGTTGTTGAGGGTGGTTGTTTTGGGCCTGGTCGTTTATAAGAGCCTTGTTTTTGTTTTGGGGATATTACTATTTTGGGACAATTAGAATATGAGGCTTTCTTCTTTAGAACCTCCTGGGCCTTTGTTGATCATCTATCATCAATTTCATGCGTACCCACATCCTAAACCTATTTACAAACTTTGTAAAGATATAAATAATTTTATTAACCAAATTATAACTCTATCAACAAAATCATACCTGGTCTGATTCTGTATTTTTAGATTTACTTAAATCTAGATTTTCTGTATAATTATTTAATCATATTGTTTGATAGTATATTCAACCAATATCAAATAAAAAATCAATTAGAACTCAATGTAGATCATAATTCTTGATAGTGTGTAATGATCATTCATTCATCGCATGCAAACTCAAGTATCTTTCCCCATTAGGGAGTAGTAACTAGAATGAAATCAAAATACCTGTATCCTTTCTACAATTTATGCAAATGACATGACATGTAAAGACCACACACATGCTAGCCTACACATGCAAATTTTAGAGATTAATTAATTAAATTCAATCGTGTTTCTACACGTACATATAATAAAGTCATAAAAACAAATACTCAGATTTTGAGTTTGCTAGTGAATTTAGATTGGGAATGAGATCATATATTTATGATTGTAATAAGAAGCATAAGGAAATCAAGCTGGTCTTAAACCTAGAAGTAAAAAAACTATTCTTGTAAAATCAATAATAAAGTGGAACACTATCAATTAGATGTGTGCAACAACAACGAATATATTCACTAGAAACTAGGTTTAAGCACTTCAACAAGTTTATCAACTTTGTTTAAGAAACACATACACATTTCAATATTTAAATCAATAATTAAACACTTATATAATTATACACAACAAATATTGAATGAACTAAATCCTAATTCCCATAACACTAAATTCTAAATCCGAAACTTAACATTGAGAACTTATCTTTGGGAAAACACATTGAATCAAACAAACATTGAATGAAACCGATCTATTTCACGAACTAAATCAAATAGATATTGAAAACAAATAATGAGAACTTATATTTAAGAAAACCACGTTGACAAAAACAAACCTATTAAACACAAAAATGAACCGTGAGTAAACATGTTTCAATGTTTAACTAGAATCAATCATAAAACATTCACGAAGGAGAATAAAAAGAGTAAATATATATCATACTTGGTTCTAATCGATCATATAGAGTAATTTATAAACCCTAAAATGAACACTAAGAATAATCTACCATAATTCATGTATCTCTATGAAGAATATCGATTTTCGTTGATTGATATTAAGGAGGAATGATTCGGAAGATGTTGAAGTTTGAAAGAGGCTTTCGGTATAGTTGCGACTTTGGAATAGTTGAGGCTGTAGTTATCGAATGAGTGAAGTTGTGACTATGGAATAGCGAGGTAGATGTCGCCGAACATTAGGGAATCTGCGAGAGTCTGGTGTAGGATTTAGGGTTTATGGAGGCGTGAGTTAGGTAGAATTTGTGGTTGAGGGAGGTTTGAGCTGGGAAGAGAGAGAAGGAAATAAGGAAAATATTGATAGGATCGGCTCTATCGATAGAGACGGGGTCTGGCTAAGGATGAAGCTTATGAAAAACGGTTTAAAAGAAATCCTGTTAGGGATTTAATTCGCTTTTCTATTCTACACAAACTTGTGTAAACACTTGAAACGGATTCAAGGCGGAATTGTTTACTTGGGTTTAAAGCACAAGATGAAATATGAAAAGATGACAGAAAAGAAGAATACAGCAGTTTGTTTATGGATGTTCGTAGAAACTCTCCTACGTCACCCTTTCTTCCAACCACCGGAAGGATTCACTATAATATGATTAGAATAAAATACAATTTACACACACTTAGCTCACTATTGAACATAACACTTTCTGTTCAATTACAAGATGAAGAATATCACTTAACTAAAGGTGTTTTGATTCTAGCTCTCTCTCTCGATTCACACACAGTACAATCAAAAAGAAGCTTCACAATATTCAAAGGCTTGAATTCTCTGTAGTTTCAGTAAGCAAGATTGGCAAAAGAACAAGTGAACCAGTGCTTCGTCCGTTGTCCTAAGTATTTGTTAAATACTGAGCAGGAGCTAACGATCGAAACTTCAAGAATGATACGTGGCTCTCTTTCATTAGAAAGCCTCCATTGTACACAGCAGGTTCTGAGCACAAGGATCGTGGCCGTACATCACTAGTAGTGCGCCGAATATCCCATCAGGGATGTACCTGCAAAACAAGTAATTTGAGGAAAATTCTCTTACGTGGCATTCCTTGATTGGATGCATATAGCTGTTGTACTAATCTTCACTAGAAAGTGGAGCAGGAGTAGGGTACAACTATAGCACGTGGGTAGGAGAAATGCTAGATTCAAGCGTACTGCTTAAACTGAGCATTAAACGTATTTCAGTTAGACAGATTGTGAAAATCAGTCTAATGAAATAAGTCATCTCCTTCTAATAGAAAAACGTCTTTAAGACCGTCTGGTCTAATAGAATTAGACTCGCATCTAATTACAATAACCATTAGATTGCACGTCTAATTCCACTAAGTAAGACTACACGTCTAATTCCGGTTCTACCTCAGACTTGTCTGAAGTAGTTAGACGCACATCTAACTTTAACTAATTAGACTACCCGTCTAATTATCCA
The DNA here is from genome assembly GCF_907164915.1 of Impatiens glandulifera. Taxonomy (NCBI): domain Eukaryota; kingdom Viridiplantae; phylum Streptophyta; class Magnoliopsida; order Ericales; family Balsaminaceae; genus Impatiens; species Impatiens glandulifera. The sequence goes on along the minus strand of NC_061864.1, from coordinate 40,203,151 downwards.
ATAACCATTATAGTGCACGTCTAACTCCACTGAGTTAGACTACATGTCTAATTCCGGTTCTACCTCACACTTGTCTGAAGGGGTTAGACGCACATCTAACTTTCACTAATTAGACTACCCGTCTAATTATCCAATAACCATTAGACTGCACGTCTAACTCCACTAAGTTAGATTACACGTCTAATTCCGGTTCTACCTTAGACTTGTCTGAAGGAGTTAGACGCACGTCTAACTTCATTAAGTTAGACTACACGTCTAATTCCGCATAAAGTAGACTGCCCGTCTAATTACAAATATATTAGACTACACGTCTAACTCCGATTAGTTAGGCTGTACGTCTAATTTCGAATATCAATTAGACTACCTGTCTAATTATAAGCATATTAGACTTACGTCTAATTCCGTGTATTCATTAGACTAACGTCTAATTCTTTACATCTATTAGACTACACGTCTAACTACGATGAGTTAGACTGTACGTCTAATTCCGTGCATTCATTAGACTACACGTCTAACTCCGATGAGTTAGACTGTACGTCTAATTCTATGCATTAGACTTATGTCTAATTCTATTAGACCTACGTCTAATTCCGTGTATCTATTAGACTTGCGTCTAATTACACGTCTATTAGACTACACGTCTAACTCCGATGAGTTAGACTGTACGTCTAATTCTTATGCAATGAAAGCCAAAATCGGGCTAATGACCCTCATTAGATCCAAGTCTTATAACATATTGTCTTGATACACCTATATCAAAACTCACAAGTTTGTTCATCATCAAAATCTCAGTGGTTAAATTATTTCAACACTTAGTCAAAATAATTTAACCCAATAATTTCCCCCTTTTTGATGAAGAAATTGCAAACCTGCATACATATATCAAAACATGTATCCACCATACAAATAAACAGAAACCTTGTTCACTTACATTATTCATCCAAAATCAATATTCGAAAAACCATCAAGGAAACACGTTCAATAGAGTTAAATAGAGTAAAATAGGAGAAATTATTGTTCTTTCCTTTTAACTCGAGGATCGGTTGGACTCATCTCTTGACCAAGAAGCATGTTCAAGTTAGGATGATAGCCGCGACCACCACGACCGCCTGCACTTGATCTTCCACCACATTCACCACCACTGGCACGTCCACCTTGATCAACATTTGATAGCCTACTCCGGCCACCACCACTTTTACCTCCACGCTCAGCACCGCTTCGACCTCAACCTCTCTTGGTTGGCCTAGGGTTGTCATCAGTGCTTAGAGCACGTCTGGATCTCGTGCTGGTTGACACACCATCATTTCTTCTACTTGATTCTCCTTGAACTGGTCGAGGTTGATCACCTTCAGCATTTGCCTTTGCATCCTCCTTTGCTTGAAACTTCCTAGCAATGGAGTCAGCAAATTCTTGACGTTCATTGTCATTCCTTCTCATGCAACCCTGAATTTCCACCATCTGATTCTTCACCAGACTGAATTCTTCCAAGGTTTCCTTGTGGCGTTCATCATTGAAATGCCTTTCAATGTCCAAAAATTCACTTTGACGGTTGAAGAGATCCTTTTCAAACTTTGAAAAGTTTACATTCGCGATATGGGTCTCATATGTGTTCTTTTTCAAAGTGTTATCCAGCTCAGTGAGGATCTTGAAAATATTGCCAAAGTTCTCTCTTTCTTCTTCCCTTGAGTTCAAGGTCTGAGACATAGTCTTGTGAATTGATGAGATCATAGACCTCATAGATCTTAACACTTTGTTTCCTCTGGTAGATGACTTTTCATGAGACGAAACTTCTTCAGATTCTGCTGCCATGCTTTGAATAGGCTCAAAGTTTGTATGAATCTGCAAGGATTGCTCCAGCTGATTCATTTCGGCATTCTTAGCAGCTTTGTCTCGTTCTTCTTCTTCAATTTCTTCTTCAGCCCTCTGAAATCTCTCAAGCAGATTTCCAGAGTAGTGACGAGGATTGTTGATGTTTTCGTGAACACTTCCCACAATGGTGTCGGGAAATAGACGGGGCTTCAGAAAAGTTGATTGCTGATCCTGTTCCTCCTCAGATGAGGAACTTTCTTCTTCATTATTATTTTCTTTGGAGGGTTCCCCCTCAGTTCTGGCAGTTTCTGGATGAGTATCCTCGGACAATTTTTCTTGAACAACATCTGTTCTCGCAACAGGGGTTATTAACACGTTTTCTTCAATAGGAGCTTTAAAATCCTCCTTAGTCACATCTTCCACAAGGATATCTTCTTCAATTATCTCAAGATCTTGTTCAGGCTCTTGGATAATCACATCTTCTTCTTCTTCTCCATTCAGACGTTCTTCAATAGGTTGATCTAGAATGCGTCTCTCTTCGGTAGAAAGATTCCCGAATTCTATCAGGAGAGCAGCATCTGTTTCATCAGCATCATTATCACCATCTGAAATATCCATGGCTTCTTCTTCATTTAGAGGTTCTGTGCTAGAGCAATCGGCGCCATGAATGTATCTAGAGGCAACAGAGACATAATTGTCCAGAATATCGTTCAACCTCTTCAATACTTTCATTTCAACATCAGCTCCTCTCACATCAGGATTGAAGTTAGCTTTCCTGGATTCGAAAATTGGAAAAAGAGCTTTTCCAAATATGCAAGCTTCCACCAATTCTCTTTTCTTCAGAGCTTCACCAACATCTGAAGTTCTTCCCCATTTCAAGACTTTCTTCTCGTTTGCCACCCTCTTCTTCCATTCTTTAATAATATCAGCATTTGATAGAGAATCGTTGTACTTGGAGGATAGCCTCTCCATGGACCAGGATTCATAAATTCCCAATTTCTCAGCAGCGAGAACTTTAACTTGATCTAAAATGAGGTCAACGATTCCTGTTGCCTCAGATACCTTCTTAGGAGTTTGAACTTCAATGGATTTACCTTTTCCGATAACCTCTAAGAGTCTTGGAGCATGTCTTGGTTCATTGATCACAATTCCATCTGCCCGATTTCTGGAATGCATCAGTTTGAACGCCGATTGTGGTTTCTTGCATAGCTCGGCAGGGAGCTCCATACGAAAAACTTTCCCAGCTACCAATAAATCTTTGGAAGCAAGAACATTGGGTTCACCAGCTACAAGGGTAAGAACAACACCTTGTCCTGGTTGTGATGACTCTGTAGCACCGGCGGCTACAAGATCAGTTTGAATAACAAGAGACTAAGCCCTGTCAACAGTTTCATCATTTGGACCGGCTAACTCAACAGCAGTCCCTTCAGCAGATTCTCTCAATGGAGAGAATATAGACTCAACTTGTTCCACTACGGGAACATCAAATTTAGGCACAACGACCAAAGATTTAGAAGACTTCACCTTTGCAGATTTAGACGCGCGGGGCGCCTTTGTCTTCTTCTCCTTTGAGGCACAAGACCTCGAAGGTTTCCTCAAATAGCTTGAGGGAGTGGATAATGATGACATTGGAGTTGCAGCAAGTACGCCTGGACCTTACTTCAACCTTGAATCAACAGATTTAGAGTCCTTCTGGTTTAGACTTTTCAGACTAGAGGAATTGGCCTCCGATTCGTTCACTGTTTTGGTTCTCTTTGCCCCTGTTGATAGAACAGAAGCAGAAGGCTTGGATCGGGTGGAAGGTTTTCCACCGGTCTGGTAACTGGAAGCACCAGATGCAGATTCAAGGTTGTTCTTCAACCTCGTCAGCGTGCTAGCCACCGTAAGAGCAGTAAATACTCTTGGGGAGTTGATCTGCGCCGGTTCACCAACAGGAACCCCCAAAAGCTTCAATAAGTGACTCAGTTGAGCCGCATATGTGATACTTTCCTTGTTCGTCTAACAGATAGAATAGCATAAGTTCTGAAAAAGGGTACGAGCCCAGTTTACCTGGATCCCCTTTGAGATAATACACATATAGTCAAAACGGTCTTGACTATAGAGATTGAAGGAACCAGCTTTCCCCTGAAGCGCCTTCGCCACCACGTCGTTCAGAAGAATGAAATGCGGTTTGAATACCTTCTTGAATCCATTCACATGGATCTTCGATCCGTCTGCAGAGAAAGTTGTCTTCATCTCCTCCATGATTTCTGAAGAGAGAACCAAGTCGAATAGATGACCCTCCATCGGAAGTTGAAAGAACTCCGCATAAACTGCTTCGTCGAAAGAAATCTCCGTTCCGTGTACGGTTTCTACGATGGAATCATCCATCATAATTGCTGTTTTGAAGAACTCGCGAACTTCGTCTTCGTAGAAGATGAACAGTCCGCCCAGATACTTCCTTAACCCATAATATTCTAGGGTTTGGAACATCTTTACCACTTCCGGTTGATCAAACGTATACACCGATGGAAAATCCACCTGTAAAGTACAGTGACCGAGAGTGATTTTCTTCACCATTTTTGAAAGAATATGAATCGACACGGTATTTCAGAGAGATTTAGTGAGAGAAATACAAGAAAAACTAGGGTTCTTAAGGATTTCAAGAGATTGAAAGCTTTCAAATTCATGTAGTAGTGTCCTTATATAGATGTAAAAGGGAAATACATAATAATCGTCTACTCTAGGGGTATGGCCCATTAATAAATGTTAGACGTCCTTTTTCAAGAGGTCATCATTAAAAATGAGGGTCTATCAGTCATTTTCTCGAACTTGATAGACACTTGTCTTCATGTTATTAAGAGATGACTGTTTGATATTTTGAGCGGAAAAAGCAGATAGCTCTCAGCGTGGGACAGCTATCCTTGATTAGTCTAATCGGCACATAGTTAGACGTTTTTCTTACTCCACAAATCCAATATAACACGTCTATTAGATGGATGAGTTTATTAGACGCATACGTCTAATTCCGTGTTTATAAAAATTTGTCTAATGTTTATTAGACGTGTACGTCTAATTCCGAATTAACACCACGTGTTAGACGTGTGTTTGATTAGACGTGAGCATCCACTTGCTCATGACGTAAAAACGTCTAACGTCTATTAGACGTGTTCGTCTAATTACGTAGGTATAACACGTAAACATATAGACTTAGATGTATGGATTATGAGCAAAAATATGTCTAAGTACATACTGTTTCTTTTAGACACCCTTGCCTAATTAGACCGATTAAGGATATTCGTCTAGAGAGTATCTTTACTTCCAAAGTAATTTTTCCCTCTCATTATGAAAATGGACATTAGAGTTTAATAAACAATTTTGTGGTTCAAGGACCAAAACATTTTTAACAAATAAAAAACATTTATTCTTCTAGAATGGCAAATGCCATTGTTGATCTTCTGAGCCGTGTACTCAGAGGTGTACTCTTCTAGCTTCCTTCCTACGATCCTCCTGCATCACCTACAAAATAAACTATTTACACATTTTGGTACCCATACTCAATTAGGTCCTCGGTCAATTATTCCCTTAGAAATCCATATTTGAGTTATTCTAATGGACTTCCCATTTTGTGTTATGATTAATGCATAAGATTTTGACTTAGCAGATGACTCCCTACTAGCCACTGATCCTTTAAATTTGGAAGAAGGTTTTCTTTTAAAACTCCTTGACTTAGAGTCAGGTTTTAAATTACCAGACTTAGTAGCTTTTTCTAGCTTATTCTTAAGCCAGCTAACAGTTGTTGGAACATAAACTATTTCATTTTTGAAAGCAATTTCTTCATGAATAGGATCAGATTCACTGTCAGTCACACTCCCTTTGACAAAGTTTATAGGCTTAAACTTGTCAGTTGGTTTTGACTTTTTGCATGACAGGTTAGGATCATTGCTGTTATATCCCAATCCAGATCTAGATCTAGCAGGTTTCAACATACTGATCTGATATTTAACAGCATCACCAGACCTTGTCCATGCACAAACAACATAGTTAAGCCTTTTATTTTCAGATGAAAGAGTTTGAATCTGTTCCTTAAGCATCTCATTCTCAGATGAGATCTCTTCAATCTTCTTTTCAAAATCATTTGACTCTTCCCCTTTAGACAGATTTGGTTTAGTTAAATCTGATGAAGATTTAGTTTCATTTAGAGATTCTGCTAGCTTTTTGTACACGATGACCATGTCATCTAGTGCAGCTACCAGTTGTTCCCTTGAAAACTTTTTAGAAGAGAAATCAAATACATCAGTCTCCTGAGTTCCTTCTTCATCTTCTTTGTCCATGAAGCAAACCACGTCTTCTTCATCACTTTCACTGGATGAAAAGTACGAGCCAGGGCTGCTTCCTCTGTTCTTTCCGTCACCAGCCATAAGAGCCTTCAGCTCTTTTCCATCATCCTTGGCATCTTCAGGCTTTGGCTTCCGGCATTCCGATGCATAATGACCTTTAATACCACAGTTAAAACAAATAACATTAGCTTTAGATTTTCTATTATCATTAGAATTTGAAGAGTTTGAGTTAGAGTTGCTCTTCTTCATGAAGTCGCCAAAATTCTTCACAAAGAGAGAAATGGCATCGCTGATCAGCTGTTGAGCCGCCATCTTCACGTCCGGAGCGGTTGGTGGCTCTTCAGCAGTCACCAGCGCCTTGGCAATGATAACGGACGTGGGTTGATCTTCTTCCATTCTACAGTTCAGCTCGAACTCATAGGCCTTGAGGTCAGCAAAGAGATCAAAGAGAGAGATCTTGTTAAGATCTTTGGATTCTCTCATCGCCATAGTCTTTATGTCTCATTCTCTAGGAAGAGCACGCATGACCTTGATAGAAAGCTCCCGGTTGCTATAGGTCTTTCCAAGAATGGACAGAGAGGAGACGATCTTGCTGAATCTCGTGTCGAAATCGTTCATTGTTTCACTAGGACGCATTTTGAAGCTGTCGAACTGTTGAGTAGCAACCATGATCTTGTTTTCCTTGGTTTACTCGTTTCCCTCACACAGTTGAGTGAGTCTGTCCCAGACCTCTTTGGCAGTGTCACATTCGATGATGTAGTTGAACATACTGTCATCGAGAGATCTGTACAGAACATCAAGAGCCATGTTGTTGAGGTTGTTCTGCCTCTTTTCATCAGCGGTCCAGTCAGCCTTTTCTTTATCAATCTTGATAGTAACTTCTATGACAACGCTCCACATGTCATCATGAAGAGAAGATAGATGAGCACGAACTCTTTTCTTCCAAACAATGTAGTTTTCACGAGAAAAGGTTGGAATGGCTGTAGCACTAGCATCTTTGGGTATGTTCGACATATTTTCAGGAAAGGCTTGAGAATAGAAACAGGACTCTGATACCAATTGATAGGATCGACTTTATCGATAGTGACGGGGGTCTAGCTAAGGATTAAGGCGTATGAAAAACGGTTTGAAAGAAATCTTGTTAGGGATTTAATTCGCTTTCTATTCTACGCAAACTTGTATAAACACTTGAAACGGATTTAATGCGGAATTGTTTACTTGGGTTTGAAGCACAAGATGAAATATGAAAAGATGACAGAAAAGAAGAACACAACAGTTTGTTTATGGATGTTCGGAGAAACTATCCTACGTCACCTCTTCTTCTAACCACCGGAAGGATTCACTATAATATGATTAGAATAAAATATAGTTTATACACTCACTTAGCTCACTATTGAACATAACACTTTTTGTTCAATTACAAGATGAACAATATCACTCAGCTAAAGGTGTTTTGATTCAAGCTCTCTCCCTCGATTCACACACAGTACAATCAGAAAGAAGCTTCACAATATTCAAAGGCTTGAATTCTCTATAGTTTCAGTAAGCAAGATTAACAAAAGAACAAGTGAACTAGTGCTTTGTCCGTTGTCCTAAGGATTTGTTAAATACTGAGCAGGAGCTAACGGTCGAAACTTCAAGAATGATAGGTGGCGCTCTTCTATTGGAAATCCTACATTGTACACAGCAGGTTCTGAGCACAAGGATCGTGGTCGTACATCACTGGTAGTGTGCCGAATATTCCATCAGGGATATACCTGCAAAACAAGTAATTTGAGGAAAATTCTCTTACGTGGCATTCCTTGATTGGATGCATATAGCTGTTGTACTAATCTTCACTAGAAAGTGGACTAGGAGTAGGGTACAACTATAGCACGTGGGTAGGAGAAATGCTAGATTCAAGCGTACTGCTTAAACTGAGCATTAGACGTATTTCAGTTAGACGGATTATGAAAATCAGTCTAATGAAATAAGTCATCTCCTTCTAATAGAAAAACGTCTATTAGACCGCCTGGTCTAATGTAATTAGACTCGCGTTAATTACAATAACCATTAGACTGCACGTCTAAATCCACTGAGTTAGACTGCACGTCTGATTCCGGTTCTACCTCAGACTTGTCTAAAGGAGTTAGATGCACGTCTAACTTTCACTAATTAGACTACCCGTCTAATTATCCAATAACTATTAGACTGCACGTCTAACTCCACTAAGTTAGACTGCACGTCTAATTCCGGTTCTACCTCAGACTTGTCTGAAGGGGTTAGACGCACGTCTAACTTTCACTAATTATACTACCTGTCTAATTATCCAATAACCATTAGACTGCACGTCTAACTCCACTAAGTTAGATTGCACGTCTAATTCCGGTTCTACCTCAGACTTGTCTGAAGGAGTTAGACGCACGTCTAACTTTCACATTCTATTAGACTGCACGTCTAACTTCATTAAGTTAGACTGCACGTCTAATTCCGCATAAATTAGACTGCCCGTCTAATTACAAATATATTAGACTACACGTCTAACTCCGACGAGTTATACTGTATGTCTAATTCCGAATATCAATTAGATTACCCGTCTATTTATAAGCATATTAGACTTACGTCTAATTCCGTGTATTCATTAGACTAACGTCTAATTCTTTACATCTATTAGACTACACGTCTAACTCCGATGAGTTAGACTGTACGTCTAATTCCGTGCATTCATTAGACCACACGTCTAACTTTGATGAGTTAGACTGTACGTCTAATTCTATGCATTAGACTTACGCCTAATTCTATTAGACTTACGTCTAATTCCGTGTATCTATTAGACTTGCGTATAATTACACGTCTATTAGACTACACGTCTAACTCTGATGAGTTAGACTGTACGTCTCATTCTTATGCAATGAAAGCCAAAATCTGTCTAATGACCCTCATTAGATCCAATTCTTATAACATATTATCTCAATACACCTGTATCAAAACTCACAAGTTATTTCATCATCAAAATCTCAGTGTTTAAATTATTTCAACACTTAGTCAAAATAATTTGACCCAACAAATGTTTTTCTTTTCTAAGTCCCTAATGTTTGGGTAGGGTAATTTTGGCGCAAAAAATGTTTATGTGGCATATTAAAAAATTTCGAATGAAGGGAACTACAACTATATTTGTATTACATAATGCTTATCACGAAATAATTTTGGACTAAAGGGTTTTACAACTATATAAGCATTAATCTTAATTTAGCGATGAAGTGCAATATTTACGGAAATAATACATTTTAAAGGCCAATGCAGTATATATTGCAGACCCAATGGTATTTTTTGTAATTAATTTTTCTCGTATACACATTTACATATTTACCTAACAACTACTTATGCATTAAACTGAAATGAGCGTTGAACTATAATATTTACGGCAATAACATATTTAAAAAGCCAATGCAGGATATATTGCAGATCCAATGTCACAAATTTGCATATTTACATAGCAACTACTTATTCATTAAAGTGGAATAAACGTTGAAATGCAATATTTACAGCAATAACATATTTAAAAGGTTAATGCAATATATATTGCAGATCTAATGGTATTTTGTGTAATTAATTTTGAACTCTCGGGCATAAATTTACATATTTAACTAGCAACTACTTATGCATTAAATTGGAATAATCGATGAACTGCAATATTTATGGCAATAACATATTTAAAAGGCCAATGCAATATATATTGCAAATTCAATGAAATTTTGCGTAATTAATTTTGAACTCTTTAGAACAAATTTGCATATTTACTTAGCCACTACTATGCATTAAACTTTAATGGGCGCTGAACTGCAATATTTACTGTAATAACATGTTTAGAAGGCTAATTTTGTATATATTGCAGATCCAATGAAGCTTTGCGTAATTAATCTTCTAATTCACGAGCAATAAAATCTACCATGTTTGAAGACTTTTTTTCATGTATTATAATTAGAATATGGCAAAATTTAACAATACATATTATGCAACTAAGTCATCAGTAACATTTCAAACTAAAACATTAAAATATGTTATCTCCTGATTTTCTTCAACTTCTAAATGTTTATCACCTTCATTATTCGAATTAGTTTGTAGATGATCACTTTCCTTCGAAGCAATTCCATGCAAGTCAGTTTCATTGAATCTATCTAACTCATCATGAAGGGATCACTCAAATCGTTGACATCATATATGGGAATATTCAGGAGAATAACACCCTTTCATTCGCTACCCATTGACCGCAAATCTTTCGCTCTCCTTACCATTATTGCTTACTATTAATAGTAGGCTTGGTTAATTTGGAGGTATATATTAATCAAAACTAAAAAACATCACATCATTCTTCATTTATTTTTATCACATCACTTAATTCATTAATCAAAATATTAAATATTATATATTTTAAATTATTATTTTTTATTTTATTAATATATATTAATACACATTAAATTTTTTACCAAAAAAATTATCACCAATCAATTAAAAAACAAAATATTTCGCTATTCCTATCATTACTCTTCACTATTAATAGTTTAAGGCCTTATTAGTTTGAGATTGTTTTAATAACAAAAACAAAAAATATCACATCATTTTTTGCATTTTCTTTATCCTATCACTCAATTTATAAATTAAAATATTAAATATAATATATTTTAAATTATTATTTTTTTATTATATATTAATACACTTTAAATCTTTTACCAAAAAAATCATCAATTCAAAATTATCACCAATCATTTAAATAACTAAATTATTTAAAGGTGATTTAATTGAAGTAAATTTAATTAAACAAATAAATTTATATTATCATTTGGGAATATTTTTTAAATTAATATTTTATCTCAAATCAGAGTTTTAGATCATAAATTGTGAATAGATTTATTTGAAACTCTATTTTACATAAATATTTCATTTCAATACTAATTTAATTTAATGAGCTAGTGTTTGGTATGTGGTATAATTTATATAAAAGTTATGTTATATAAAATTATAATTCTAACGAGTTATAAATAATATATAATTGTGTATAGTTTAAAATTTTGTTTTGATATATAGTATAAAATTTTATGTGGATATAGTATAAAAATGTGGTATATGAATAAAATGATAATTTAAACTTTTAACAATTAATTTAAAGCAAAAATATGAATTTATAATTTATATTTATATAATGAATATTTAATTATTATTATTATCATTATTTATTGATTTATTATTATAATTTAAAAATGATATTTTGTAGGTTTCGAACTTGCAACATAACAAAACAAGTACAACCCTTTAACCAACTAGGCTACCAACACTTTATATTTAAGATTCAACACCAAATTTGATGAACGCGAGACATTTTAACAATAAAAGTTCAAATATTTAACTAACTAATCTATATATATATATAATGATGCTTAATTTTTAAAGTGTCCAGATTGTCGGGTCGAGAGCTATGTTTAATTTGGATATTTATGTGAGAGTAAATGGATACTTGGGTCGGATTGTGGGTTGACCCGCCCATAAAACTTAAAACGGTTAAAAATAAATTTAAAAATGATATTTATAGGTTTCGAACTTGCAACCTAACCAAACAAGTACAACCCTTTAACCAACTAGTCTAACAAAACTTTATATTTAAGATTCAACACCAAATTTGATGAACGTGAGACATTTTAACATTAAAAGTTCAAATTTTGAACTAACTAATCTATATATATATAATGATGCTTAATTTTTAAAGTGTCCAGATTGTCGGGTCGAGAGCTGTGGTTAATTTGGATATTTATGTGAGAGTAAATGGATACTTGACTCGGATTGTGGGTTGACCCGCTCATAAACTTAAAACGGTTAAAAATAAATTTAAAAATGTTATTTGTAGGTTTTGAACTTGCAACCTAACAAAACAAGTACAATCTTTAACCAAGTGTGATTGAGATGTGGTTTGTCAAGGGATAATAGACCAGTATCATTTGAAAGTGGTTAAATAAATATGAATCAAATATTTAATTACCAAAGTGTGAGGTCACGATGCTAATTAATAAAAAAATATGAATCAAATATTTGATTGACAAAGTGAAAGTGTAAAGTCACGAAATGAGAGATTCATTCGAAAAAAATATGTGATGAAACATGTGAGAAAATAAGTTGTTTTATCGAAGTGAATAAAATATGAAATGAGAGCGTTATATTTTTTATTTTAATAATTTTAAATATTGAATAAATATTATTATAATATTTTTAACTTATTTTATTTTTATTCTTATCCGTGTGCATCGCACGGAAATTTTCCTAGTTATAATAATAGTCAATAAAATTATTATTATAAAAAAAATATATACATATATTTATATATTAAATTATAATAATGGATTATTTTTTAAAACAAATAATAAAAAAAACTAAATAAAATATATTTAATATATTATATAATAATAAATTGTATATGTAACCCGCGAAAAACCCTTGTTTTGGAATAAACTCAAGGTTCAAGAGATTTTAACATCGGTTTGCATGTTAGAATTCTTTTTTAATAAAACATTATTTTAACCCTAGGAATTTCAAGGCTTTAAAATTAATTATGTAAAAATAGTTAATTTATTTTAATTTTAATAATTTGAGGATTTGCGAGATATTGTAATGAAATCCTGTTTAAAATAAGCAAACATATTTAATTTAAGAACGATTATTTATTTGAATACAATTTCTCCAATTGATTTAAAAAAACAAAGAAATGTGTACGTGTACACGTATTTTACACTAGAGTTTTATTTTTGATTCGAAATTTGGTAATACACGGGAAAGGGCTTATGCGGTTCATTCTCTGCACCTCATTTTAAAATCGGTCTCTACTTATAAACTTGGATTTAAAAATCGGTTGTATAAACTATGAGTTTTAACTAATTATTCTTTCGCTCCTAGTTCATGCTTCAAGGTTTTAACATTTATTTTAAATATTGAAACAACAATATTGAAATCTTGGAACCTGTTGTTGATGATTACCAGAAAGGAGTATACCTGAAGAATACCAGTCATTTAAAAATATTTGTTAGGGAATATCAATCATTTAAGAATATCAGTAAACGAACCTTAGTCAAAATATTTGTTGGGGAACATCCCAAAAATATTTTAAAGTCATTTTCTAATCCCTCGGGATTTTAAAAAATGGATTAAGGTCTTAAAATTACAAAAATAATTTTGAATTTTATAAAGTGGAACCAAATAACACTTAGGAACGGAGTCCAAAGCCTTGAATTCAATTTTATCGGTCAGGGTTTATGTAGAACAACGAGATTGCAAATTTGGTTAGTCTTATGAATCAGATAAGGAAGTTACTTCTCCAAATCAAGAAGCAAGAAATTACCATGGAGAAAGCGAGAAGTAATCAATTGAACACCCAATTCAATAATCACTATCAGAAAGATTGGAATAGTCCAATGGTCAGTCAATACCATTAGAAAGTGTACACTATCAGAAACAATCCCAACAAAACGTTGCAAAATGACCAGGTTTGGGGAAACAGGAGAAACACCTGATCCGGAGAAGGGAAGGTTATGTATAAATACTTTGTTCCCAAGAGTCATCACCCTCGACCATCCATATAGATTTGAGCTAACGAGGGAAATAGAGGGGAAATGTGTAAAAGTATGGGAATTTTTTCATTGTTGGGCACTTTATGGGTAACACAAAAGTTCCTTATCTAGCTGTGAAGACAACCCTCATGAATCAATGGAAAATATCTGGTCTTGATCGAATCACAATCAACGACCACGTATTCTATTTTATATCTTTTAGGAATGGAATCAAGCCAATCATCGAAAGTGAATACACTTTGTTAAGGGACAACACTTCAAGCTATACAAGTAGAGTGAGGAGTTAAACACCAACCACAGACCACCCGAACTAGAACAAATTTAGGTTAATCTAAAGAATATCCCACCACACTTGTGTAATTCGACTAGTCTAGCCTACATTTTGAGCATAATAAAAAAACCTTTAATGTATGATCCAACAATGGATGGCTATGAAAGAGCCTTTTTTGTCAGGGTAAGCATTGAAACTCACCTAGGAAGATCTCTCCCGATGAAATTAGAACTCAAAGACAAGCTGGGAAATCTATTTGAAATTGGAGCTCAGTATTATTGGCGTCCAAATAGATATGTGAGATACAACACTTTCACTCATTCGACAAAAAATACCCTACGAACAATATTCGAAATGTTAACCCATGTAATTAAACAAATAAGAGGAGTGAACAAGAAACATGAAATGGTAATTAGAATACAAGAGCTGGAACAACACTAGAGGCAACAGCTAGTGCAAATGTCCATTGTAGAAAGTCAAAAACAGAACCAGGTCTAAACGAAGGCTGTCAATATAGGCAATCATCCTCGGGTTGATGCTGATGAAATTAAACATATAGAAGGTAACAAGATTGAAAATCAAGGATAGAATAAATCCAAAGGTAAAATCAGGGTCAAAAGGAAAATTACAAAAATATGAAATGGGTTAGAGTTGAGAAGAATGTTGAGAATCAAAGCCAAGGTAATAATCAATAGAAGGAAATCGGTTCCAAGGATCAAGATCAACATCAGGTTGAGATCAATGAAGGTCTGGCTTAGAATCATGGTCCTGATTCAAGATTTATAAATTCAGGAAGGTGTTTTGAATACTGGTTGTTGTTGGGTCAAATTATTTTGACTAAGTGCTGAAATAGTTTGACTATCGTAATTTTTATGATGAATGGATTATTTATGCATCTAATTGATTTTGATGCAGGTTTATCGAAATCAGGTTTTATTAGATTTGGTTCTAATGAGGTACATTAGACCTATTTGGCTTTAGATGCATGGTGTTAAACGTGTAGTCTAACTCGTGGAGTTAGACGTGCAGTCTAACTCGTGGAATTAGACGTGCAGTCTACCTAGTGTAATTAGACGTGCAGTATAACTCATGGAGTTAGACGTGCAGTGTAATGGACTCTTAATTAGACGTGCAATCTAACTCGTGGAGTTAGATATGCAGTCTAATGGACTCGTAATTAGACGTACAGTCTAACTCGTGGAGTTAGATGTGCAGTCTAATGAACTCGTAATTAGACGTGCAGTCTAATTCGTGGAGTTAGACGTGTAGTCTAATTGACTCGTAATTAGATGAGTAGACTAACTCATGGAGTTAGACGTGCAGTCTAATAGACTCGTAATTAGACGTACATTCTAACTCGTGGAGTTAGACGTGTAGTCTAAATTGAAAGAGAAAGTTAGACGTGTAGTCTAACTACTTCAGATTAGTCTAAAGTGGAACGGTAATTAGACGTGCAGTCTAACTCCTTCAGATTAGTCTGAAGTGGACCGTAATTAGACGTGTAGTCTAACTCCTTCAGATTAGTCTGAAGTGGAACCGTAGTTAGACGTGCAGTCTAACTCGTGGAGTTAGACGTGCATTCTAATGGAATGTGAAAGTTAGACGTGCAGTCTAACTCCTTCAGATTAGTCTAAAGTGATTGTAATTAGATGTGAAGTCTAATCTCATTAGACCAGGTGGTCTAATGGATTCTGTTATTAGACAGGGATGTCTGATTTGATTAGACGATGTCAACTAATTGAAATACATCTAATTCCATGCTTAAGCAGTTGCTTGAAGCTAGCACCCGCCTACTCACGTGCTCTCGATATATGCTTCTCCTGCTCCACTTTCTAGTGAAGATCAGTACGACAGCCAACTACAACCAATCAACCAATGCCACGTAAGCGAATATCCTTCACAATATTTGTTTTGTAGGTACATTTTTGAAGAATATTCGGCGCACTACCTGTTGTGTACGGCCACGATTCTTGTATTCAGAGTCTATTGTGTACTATGGAGGCGTTCCAATAGAAGCTCGCCACGTGTCATTATGAAGATTCGACCGTTGGTACCTGTTCATAATTTAAGATTCTCAAGGACAATGGAAGAACTGTCTTGCTTACTCGAATTACTAAGAAATCAAGCCTATAAATATTCAAGTTGTTAGCTGTTTTCTTGCTTTACTGTGTATTAATCAAGAGAGAGTTAGAATGAAAGAATCGTTTTAGCTGAGTGATATTCTTCATCATATTGTAAGTTGAACAGAGTCTGTTCTGTTCAACAGTGAGCTATTCGTGCAAACTGTATTTGATTCAAAACATATTATAGTGAATCCTTCAAGTGGTTGGAAGAAGGGGTGACGTAGGAGAGTTTTCTCTAAACATCCATAAACAAACTACTGTGTTGTTACTTTCTGTCATCTTCTCATTCTTGTTCCTAATCTTCAAACTTAAGTAAACATTTTCGCACTTGATACCGTTTCAAGTGTTGAGAAGGGTTTGCATAGAATAGAAAGTGAATTAAATCCCTAACAAGATTTCTTTCAAACCGTTTTTCATAAGCCTTCATCAATAGCTAGACCCCTGTTTCTATTGATTAAGTCGATCCTATTAATTGGTATCAGAGCTTTGTTTCTATTCTCAAGCTTTCAGAACCTGAATCATGTCTATCATCAACGAGATCCATATTCTGTCAAGAGACAGCTGTGAATATTGGATGATGAGAATGCAAGCTCACTTGGCCGCTCTTGATTGCGATATGTGGAGCGTCATTATTGATGGCCCCATAAAGATTTCGAAGCCAAGAAGTGAATGAACTACTGAAGATATGATGACCAACAACCTGGATAATATTGTTAGGAACATTTTGTATCAATCGATCAACATGAACGTTTTCTATGAAATCAAGTCATATTGCTCTGCTAAAGAAATATGGGATAAGCTTACTCAGATCTATGGTAGAAACGTTCAAGCAAAGAAGGATTAGAAAGTTTTCATGTGTGTTGAAAACAAATCCAAATGGGCTGATATCGACTCAGAGGAGTCTTCTGCTGAAAGAGAAACTAAAGTTGTTACATGCTTGATGGTAGACGATCAATCCAAGGTAAATGATGTCTCTACACCAGAATTTACAAACGATGAGTTAACTAATGCACTCAATGAAATGACTCTTGAGTATAAAAAGTTATCAGATTCATTTTATTAGATGAAAGTAAAATATGAGTTAAACACTCCTTCATCTCATAAAAGTTATGAAACAAATGTTTTTGAAAAAAAAGAAATAGAGATTTTATTAAAAAATGAAATGCTCAAAGAACAGATTCAAACTCTTTCTGCTGAAAACAAAAGACTAAACTATGTAGTTAGTGCTCGGACAAGGTCTAGAGATATTGTCAAACATCAGATCAGTATGTTAAAACTTATGGGATCTAGATCCGGTCAAGGATTTGATAGCAATGACCCTAACCTGTCCTTCAAAAAGTCAAACTCAGCAAATGACAAGCTTAAGCTAATAAGTTTTGTTAAAGGGAGTCTGACTGATAGTGAATCTGATCATATTCACGAAGAAGTAGCTTTCAAAAATGAAATAACTTATGTTCCGTTGACTGTTAATTGGCTGAAAAATAAGTTAGAAGCAGCCAGCAGGTCTGGTAATCTAAAACCTGACTCAAAGTCAAGGAGTTTTAAGAGAAAATCTTCTTTAAAAGCTAAGGGATCAGTAGCTAGCAGAAAGTCGTCTGATAAGTCAAAATCATACGCATTAATCATAGCACAAAATGGGAAATCCATTAGAATATGTCAAATATGAATTCCTAAGAGACTAATTGACCGAGGACCCAATTAAAAGTGGGTACCAAAAGATTGTAAATATTCTTTTGTGTAGGTACAAATAAACGATGGACTGGAGGAATCTGTATGATATCTTGATAGCGGTTGTTCCAGGCATATGACAGGAAACAGAGGGCTTCTTACTAACATAGCAGATTGCTTCTGACCTAAGATTACCTTTGGTGACAATAAGAAGGGTAAGACCATGGGTAAGGGTAAGATTATCCATGGTAGCTTAACCATTAATGACGTGTTACTTGTAGACAATCTGTGCTATAACTTGATTAGTATCAGTCAGTTATGTGATAATGGTTTGTCAGTTGATTTTCAAACTCATGCATATCAGGTTAAGGACAATTATGGAAACACTCTATTAACTGGTAGTAGAGTAGGAAACTCATATAAAATGAATTGGAAAAAAGAATCTTCTGATCCTATATGCATGATTGCCAAGAACGAACATAAATGGTTTTGGCATAAAAGGTTGAACCGTTTGAATTTCATAACCATTAACAATATTTGTTCAAACAACTTTGTTATTGGATTACCTAAATTGCAGTTTGCTAAGGACAAGGTATGTCCTGCTTGCCAGTTAGGCAAACAGGGCAGATCATCGTTCAAAAGTAAAGGGAAATTTCAATTCAGCTGTTGTCTAGAACTGTTACATATGGATATGTTTGGTCCAATTCCTATAAAGAGTCTAGGAGGAATGAAATTTGATCTAATTATTATTGATGACTTTTCTCGATTTACTTGGGTTGCATTTTTGCCATCAAAAGATAAAACTGCTAAAAATTTGATTAGAATATTTAAAAGAATTCAGAATCAGAAATCTTTGAATATTACATGCATTACAAGTGACCAGGGAACTGAGTTCACTAACAGATACCTAACATCTTATCTCGAGGAGACTGGAATTAGGCACAAGTTGTCTAGTGCCAGAACTCCACATCAAAACGACATTTCTGAGAGAAGAGTGAGGACTCTGAAGGAAGCAGCGAGATCCATGCTAGCTGAATCAGACGTGTCTTAGAGGTTCTGGGCAGAAGCCATAAGTATTGCTTGCTATACACAAAATAGGTTAATAATTAACAAACGTTTTGATAAAAACCCCTATGAACTGTATTATGGAAGAATTCCCACAGTTTCCTTTTTTAAGATATTCGGGTGTAAATGTTTTATTCATAACAATGGAAAGGTTTATCTGACCGCTTTTGATGTTAAAGCATATGAGGGATTCATGTTGGGATACTCTTCAGTAAGCAAGGCTTATAGAGTATACAACAAAAGAACGCAAACCGTTGAGGAATCCCTCCATGTAGTTTTTGATGAACCTGTTGAGAGAAAATCTATTGATCTCATTGATCTTGCGGACAGACTAAAAGCGACAAGTCTTGAGTCTGTGAGTGAAGAAGAAGAAGCTCTAGAAAAACGGAATGCGTTGTCTGATCTAATGGATGATCCGGTTGAGGTTCAACCAGACGTACAAACTCCTGTTCAACAATATGTTGAGAGTTTAGACGTCACGGAGTCACCCGTTCAGATGACCAATCCCTTTGGATCCAACTTCAAATGGAACAGAAATCATCCACCAGAATTGATCATCGGAAATCCCTTCTCTCCTCGAAGGACAAGACGTCAATTGATGGATTAAATGGCCAACTCTGCATTTATTTCTCATATTGAACCCAAGAAAATTGGTGAAGCCGTAGTTGATCCAGATTGGATCAATGCTATGCAGGAGGAGTTAAACCAATTTGTGAGAAATAAAGTGTGGCATCTTACTCCTAAACCAACTGATAAGTCAGTCATAGGAATAAGATGAGTCTTTAGAAACAATCTTAGTGAAGATGGTTTGGTCATGAGAAACAAAGCCCGTTTAGTTTCTCAAGGATACAGACATGAAGAAGGTATCAATTTTGATGAGTCTTTTACACCGGTAGCAAGACATGAGGAAATTAGAATCTTCCTAGCATATGCATCATATAAAAACTTTAAGGTCTTTCAAATGGATGTGAAAAGTGCATTTTTGAATGACAGATTAAGTGAAGAAGTATATGTTGAGCAACCACCTAGTTTTGTAGATCATGTGTTACCTAATCATGCTTATAAGCTTGATAAAGCATTGCATGGTCTGAAACAAGCTCCTAAAGCTTGGTATGACACTTTAACTAAATTTTTGTTTGATTATTATTTTGTTATTGGAACTGTGGATAAAACCTTGTTTAGATTCACTAAAGACTCTCACATTCTACTTGTTCAAATATATGTTGATGATATTATTTTTGGTTCAACTAACCCCAAATTGTGTGAGAAATTTTCTAAGCTGATGCAGGACACATTTGAAATGAGCCTGATGGGAGAATTAAAGTTCTTCCTTGTGCTTCAAGTCCGTCAGTTAGAAAAAGGGACCCTTATCAATCATGCCAAATATACCAAAGAACTGCTAAAGAAGTTTGGAATGGAGAACTACTCTGCCACAACCACTCCTATGAGTTCCTCTAGTAAATTGGATAGAGATGAAGATGGCCAAAGTGTTGATGTAACAACATATAGAGGACTTATCGAATCCTTGCTATATGTGACTGCTAGCAGGCCAGACATCTAGTTTGCCGTTGGAGTTTGTGGAAGATTTCAGGAAAATCCTAAACTTTCTCACTTTACTGCTCCTAACGAATTCTTAAATACTTAAAGGGAACTCAAAATGTGGGACTGTTGTATCCGAAGGATTCCAGTTTCAATTTAACTTGTTTCTCAGATGCAGATTATGCAGGGTGAAAATTGATAGAAAAAACATGAGTTGAACTTTCTAGTTCCTTGGAGATCGTCTAATCTCATGGTTCAACAAGAAGTAGACGTCAGTTGCCACGCCTACAGCAGAAGCAGAGTATCTTGCAGCTGGCAGTTGATGCTCTCAGCTTTTGTGGATTCAACAACATCTAAGGGACTATGGGATTGAGGCTGAAGAATCTCCAATATTCTGCGACAACACTAGTGCTATCGCAATCACCTACAATCCAGTTCTGCATTCTCGGACAAAGCATATTGAAATAAGGCATCATTTTATCCGAGAACACGTCAATTAAAAGTAGATTCGTCTTGAATATGTTCCTACAGATCAAAAAACGACAGATATATTCACGAAGCCTCTACCCAAAGCTAAATTTTCTCATTTTAGATATATTTTAGGTCTTATTGATCTTGATTGATGTGATTACGTGCATAATTTGAGGGGAAACGTATTGTTCAAAACGTAACTAAACAGACATGAAGACAAAGGTCTTAATACGTTCTAAGGATTAGGGATTTGAGAAACACAACTACTTAGACGTACGTCTACTCTAGTAGTTTAATCTTCCTTTTGAATATTTGTCTTGGTTATTTAACCTGCATGGTTAGACGCATACGTCTAATTGACGTTAGACGTTTTTATGTTTAAGAGCAAGTGGATGCTCATGTCTAACCAGACACACGTGCAACACGTGTTGTTCTTGCCTAATTGGACGTATACGTCTAATAGACGGATTTCCAAGTAGAAGTTGAAAATGTGAAAAGTAGAATAAGCGTCTAACTACTTGTGTAATTGGACTTTTCATCTTCTAGCTATTTGGACAATTGTCTTTTGATTATGTACCTGCTCATGTACATATTCCCGCCAAAAATCAAATCAGTCATTCCTCAAAAAGATTGAAGACACGTGTCTCTCAATACATAAAGAATGACTAATATTTCTAATGACATTAGTCTGTACGTTTATTATTAACTGTGCATTTTCATGATTAATATTAAATGCTGCGTCCCTTGGGAACAAATTTCTGAATTTTTGACGGTAGATATGATCATTAATATTAATTACACGATAGGTTTTTTATATTTAATGAGCGATATTACTTAAATGGTTGAGTATTTCAAAATTTGTGTCTCTCACTCTAGAATTTGAATCGTCTACTTCTTGTTCACCTAGTCGAAATGTCAACCTTCTCTCCGAAATCCCTTCAAGTGGATTTTAGATCTGTGTCCACATTGAAATCTCTTGGAATGTTGAAAATGTTTGAGTCATTAAAAGCCTACGGGCTGCGAAAATTCATCACCCCTCATCCTATCTATCACGAACAGTTGATTCGTGAGTTTCTTGAAACGACTAATTTCTATCAAGACAAGTACATTGCTGGGATCGTTATGGGCGGGATGATCTGTATCTCCGAAAGTTCGTTCAGTATGTTATTTCAAATTCCCACTGTAGGTATTCCTGAGTTTTCACCTTCCCCATATGAAATCATGTTCACAATGATAAATATCTTCTCTTATTCTCCCCTTATGGATATTCACGGGAGGAAAAGTGTCCTGAAAGATGAGTTTGCTCTTCTCAGCGATATCATCTCCAAATCTATTCTCGCCAAAGAATCTTCCTACAAGTATTGTACGAAGGTTTTTGAGATAATGGTGGCTATCACTAGGGGTGTACCTGTCAATTGGACTAGTTTTCTCTTCGGAAATCTGGTTAGAATGATTTGCGCTCGGAAGAGAATCTTTGGATTTGACGGTCCTCTTGGCGCTCTCCTCTATTTTCTTGTCGATGAACCTGGTAAAGGGTATCATCTCTTTTTTAAAACTCTGAACAACCAGAAGGTTGTTGAATATGTTCTTAGGGTGAAGAGGCTCAAGTTTAAGAAAGGAAAAGAGATGTCTCCAACCCTCCTCTAACCGCAGTCTTAGAGACTTCTTAGGTTGAAGACTATCCTTTCCAGAAAACGATTAAGAAGAAGAAGAAGATTAGAATAGACTCTATTTTCATTTAAGATGAAGTTTTTGGAAGATCTTTTGATATTGTTATGTTTTTAACTCATTTTGGTTATTTTTGGAAGAATGTTTTGTGTGTTTCTTCTGAAAACACTCATATTTATGTGATTATGAATTTTATATTCTGAATGCTGTGTATTTTGAAAAAGTTTGTATGTAAACAGGGGATTGTTTACATTTATATGATGGATACGCTAATCTGTTGTCTATGTAGGATTTCAATCTCATCATCAAAAAGGGAGAAATTGTTGGGTCAAATTATTTTGACTAAGTGCTGAAATAGTTTGACTATCGTAATTTTGATGATGAATGGATTATCTATGCATCTAATTGATTTTGATGCAGGTGTATCGAAATCAGGTTTTATTAGACTTGGTTCTAATGACGTTCATTAGACCGATTTGGCTTTAGATGCATGGTGTTAGACGTGCAGTCTAACTCGTGGAGTTAGACGTATAGTCTAGCTAGTATAATTAGACGTGCAGTCTAACTTGTGGAGTTAGACGTGTAGTCTAATGGACTCGTAATTAGACGTGCAATCTAATGGACTCGTAATTAGACGTGCAGTCTAATAGACTCGTAATTAGACGTGTAGTCTAACTCGTGGAGTTAGACGTGCAGTCTAATGGACTCGTAATTAGACGTGCAATCTAATTCGTTGAGTTAGATGTGCAGTCTAATGGACTCGTATTTAGACGTGCAGTCTAACTCGTGGAGTTAGACGTGCAGTCTAATGGAGTCGTAATTAGACGTGTAGTCTAACTTGTGGAGTTAGACGTGCAGTCTAAATGGAAAAAGAAAGTTAGACGTGCAGTCTAACTCCTTCAGATTAGTCTGAAGTGGAACCGTAATTAGACGTGCAGTCTAATGGAATGTGATATTAGACGTGCAGTCTAACTCCTTCAGATTAGTCTGAAGTGATTGCAATTAGACGTGAAGTCTAATCCCATTAGACCAGGTGGTCTAATGGATTCTGTTATTATACGGGGATGTCCGATTTCATTAGACAAGGTCGTCTAATTAAAATACATCTAATGCCATGCTTAAGCAGTTGCTTGAAGCTAGAATCTGCCTACCCACTTGCTCTAGCTGTATGCTACTCCTGCTCCACTTTCTAGTGAAGATCAGTACGACACTCAAGTGCAACCAATCAACCAATGCCACGTAAGCGAATATCCTTCATAGTATTCAAGTTGTTACTTGTTGGTATATTTCTGAAGAATATCCGGTGCACTACCTGTTGTGTACGGCCACGATCCTTGTTTTCAGAGTCTGCTGTGTACTATGGAGGCGTTCCAATAGAAGCTCGCCACGTATCATTATGAAGATTCGACCGTTAGTACCTGTTCATATTTAAAGATTCTCAAGGACAACGGAAGAACTGTCTTGCTTACTAGGAATTATTGAGAAATCAAGCCTCTAAATATTCAAGTTGTTAGCTGCTTTCTTGCTTTACTGTGTGTTAATCAAGAGAGAGTTAGAATCAAAGCATCGTTTTAGCTGAGTGATATTCTTCATCATATTGTAAGTTGAACAGAGTCTGTTCTGTTCAACAGTGAGCTATTCGTGCAAACTGTATTTGATTCAAAGCATATTATAGTGACGTAGGAGAGTTTGCTCCGAACATCCATAAACAAACTGATGTGTTGTTACTTTTTGTAATCTTCTCAATCTTGTTCTTAAGCTTCAAACCTAAGTAAACATTTCCGCACTTGATTCTGTTTCAAGTGTTTACAAGGGTTTGCATAGAATAGAAATTGAATTAAATCCCTAACAAGATTTCTTTCAAACCGTTTTTTATAAGCCTTCGTCAATCGCCAAACCCCCGTCTCTATTGATTAAGCCGATCTTATTAGTTGTGATAAAGGAGTTTGTCAAGGTACTAAAATTATCGGTCCAAACCGTGTAGAGCTCCAAAATATCGGTCCCGACTAAGAACATGCTAAAAATATCGGTCCTGGAAGAGAAAATGCTAAAAACATCAGTCAAGACCAAACAAAAAAGATCAGTCAAGACCATGTAGACTAAGAATATCAATAAGAAGGAAATATCAACAATGATAAAGAAAATCAGGAACCTCAAGCTAGAAACGACCGAGGGAAACAAAATCAAGACTAAAGAATCTCTCAAATTATAGGTTAGGACCGAGAAAAACAAGATCAAGACCGAGGAATCCTGAACCTTCAAATCTTGGGTAAGAACTGAGGGATACTGTGTCCCTATGAAGTTAGAAGGCCATGTCCTGACAAAGAAAAACAAAAGCAGCAACAAGATGCTAAAGATGTTGTAATCAAGGGTCAATATTGAGTTTTTCTTGGTCCTCAAAAGCCACACATCTAGGTCGTGAGTCTATCCCTCACATTGCTAGAAATGCAAGCAAGGACAAAAGAAACACGGTTCGAAATATTTTAAGGATAAAAATTGAATAAGAAAGTTTAGGACCTGAGGCTATTTTTCTGGATTGTGACCAAACAAATCGAGGGTTCAAAAATGATGAATTTCTTGGTAAATCTCATGAATGCGGCCTCGAAATGTTTGATTTCCGAGAAATTAAAAATTGGAATTGAAGTTAGACAAGGGAGATGATCTAATCAAGGGTCAAGCTATAATATTTTCACTTATTTAATATAATCTATTTTTTTAGTAATAAATATTTTTCAATTCATCATTTGAATTAAAATCATAACAAATATTTCTCCACTAATAAAGAGATATTCCTGAAATAAATAAAATTCTATACAAAATTTGTAAGCATTTTTAATAAATATTTCAAAGTAGTTACTAAACTAATTAATTTTGTATATTACTATACAAGAATAAAACATTGATTTATTATTTAAATATTAATGTATATAAACAGATAAATTCATTTGAAAAATATATTTTACGTTGGTTAGATAACATCACTCTCAGATTTGTTTATTATTGCAAATAGTTTAAATATATTATCTGGTTTAATGTAAGTTTAACACCAATATTTATTATTTATAATCTTATAATTTTATAATTAACCATTTTAAGTGTTAAAAGAGGATCACCTATCAAAAACAACCTCCTTTTATTTACACTTACAAAATATATACTATCAAAACTAATCATTACAAAAGAAAATTAAATTAACTATTTTTTTAAATAATAATGAAGTCTCAAACTTACCCCTACAATCACGCAATAAGTATACAGATCTATTACTAATTTAAATGAAATATATTAATTTTACGCCTATACAAATTAAGATATAAAAAAAATTAAAATTTTTTACAAATATACCAAATACAACAAAGAAATCGAAATTTTTCACACTTATAAAGAATACGACAAATAAATTCAAGAATTTCGCATTTTTGCATAATACGACAAAGAAATTGAAGTGTTTCAAGGTTTGAGATATTTTGGTAGCATAATAGTAAACTTCATGATTTATATAGTCTAATATCGATATTATGTTTATTAGATTTTACTATGTTTGTGATTTTAACGTTTTAATCATATTTTCTCAATTATAACCAGCTTTAATATTAACCCACATATACCTAATTCTAACAACCTTTTAATTATTTTGTATAAATTATTATAAATATGTTGGGTTAAGATTTGTAATGTTTAAACTGATTTTGATAATTTAGTTTAAATAATCAAAAAGGGAGAAATTGTTTGGTTAAAATTTTTAATTGATTTAAAATAACTTAACAATTTTGATTTGATGATTGATGAAATGATTTTTAATAAATGGATAAAACTAAGTTCAATAATTGTTAGTCATATCAAATATATAAATATATATTTATATATCAACATCTCAAGTGGTGTAGTGGTAAGTATACCTGCTTGTGATACATGTGAATTATTTGTACTGCATTGTACTACCACGATCTCAAGAATCTTTTCCTGTTGTACTACCCAGTACCTCATGGATAGTACATCTAACAGAAAGAGGACATGTGTCCAAAATTAGGATTTGACCGTTAAAGCTTTTCAAGAATAAATTGTTGCCTAAAGACAACAGACAAATTGCTGGCTGAAAATATAAGACAGAAGCCGAAGCTCTCTCTTTCCAATTGAATCACCATATTTCTACAAGCTTGATTTCTTGAATCAACTTACTCTTGAACTACGTTGGATATTTTAAGAACTCGGCGAATATGCTTTCAGATATAGTAACTCTACCTCGTTCACTTTTACTTTGATTTCGTCGTCTACTAGTTTTGCTGTGTCAAAAAACTCGCGAACTGTTTCTGATAATATATCGCTGATCCATCGATAAAATGTCACAGTCGTGAATTTTCGATGGATTCGATTAACTCCCGCATATCGATCGATCCTGCATGCTTGATGCATTCATTGTCAACCTGCACAAAGTGGTTGAACAACACATTATCTTTTCCAATGATGAAGTTCTAGATTTAGCGAAGAAGAAGAATATGGTTTCTAGAGAGAAGGTAGAGCAAAGTATATTAGGGTTTGCAAAATAATGTCTGATTCTAAAATCGTGCATTCCTACCAAATATATAGTAAGTTATGCCGGTTAGAAGATTTGTTTCCAAACTAGGTAATGAACCGTCACCCTTTGACGTGTGACCTCACGTTCCCCCAAAATCGGAAAAATTGGCGCATTGTTTGAAAATGGGTCTTTTCCCGAGGTAGAAATAAAGATAATCGTTTGAATTTTAATGATTAACATTAAATCATGTATTAAAATGCAGTTTATTAAATAACCGTTTTTAGGCATGCCGATTTAACACATTTAAAGACATTATCATTTAATTAATAATCAATACATATATTAAATGCACGTTAACAACATCATGCTGATTTAACAAAAGTAACTGGTTTTTGAACAAAATAATTGTTTTTTCATGAGGACTTAGGCTTGAATAGTTAAAACAGAAATGTTTGAACACACTAGATTCTATACCTTCTGATTTCCGCTGCTTCTATTCTATGGATCCAGTTTTCGACCTTTTCTTTGGTCAGAATGTTGGATGGTCGGACGAAAGTTCCCAGTCCGAGGTTGGCGTTGAACGAAAGAAGAAGACTGTTGATTTGAGGAATGTAACCGATCATTTTTCGAAAAGAGGAGATCATTTTCTTCAGGTTCTCAAAAATGACTTAGGACTAGTTGATCGGGGTGCCATAGACTATGGCAATCATCATTTTGAAAATCTTTTTGGTGTAGAAGTGAGTGGATTCTTTTGCAATAATGCTTCTGCCGACTATGTCACATAGAATCTGGATGTGGTGACATAGCCTTGATTTGAGTCCATGAGTTTCCACCGGAATCTAAGAGATTGAGAAGAGAAAAGTTATATCATGGATGACATTTTCTGGAGATGGTGGGAAATCGGTAAAGTATTCGGGGGGGAGATCGAAGAATAGACCAAAATTTGCTTCCCCGATCGTGATAGATTCACCTCTTACCCTTGATACGATTGATTCGTTATTGATTCTGGAATTTGTGAAAAATTTGATTACTTCTTCTTCAAGGATCCTTCGGGATCCTTCAAGGAATTTCCTCAGACCAGAACAAGCCATAGGTTCAAATATAGTTTCGCGAACTTTATCACCGTCGATAGTCAGAACTGATTCGAAATCAACAATGAGAGAAGTACGAGCGGATGCTAGACACATTTTTGGAAATAGGTTTTGAATAGAGTGTTTTTAGACTTTGATAGATCTGATGAAGATTTGTTGTGATTTGTTCTTAGATACACCATTCTTAAATAGGCATACGAAACTGATTGAAGGTTATCCGAATAGATCTAGTCGTTATGATGGTCATTGAAAAGACATGACCTTTTACATTACCCAAGGAGCAATAATTGATCTTGTGAGACACCTTTTCAGAGAATATTCTCAAAAGTTTCATAAGGAGTAACTGACCGGTCAAAGAGACCGGTTAATTATTGGGGTGAAAAACCGAACCGATCAACTTTATGGAAAGCAACCGCTTCTCCATAAGAATGTTCCCGGAGTTTATATTAAAAAACAGTGTGATGGAATTATATTGAAAGATCAAAGTCCTTATTTTAATAGGTCATTTTAATAAGATTGTTTTATGTTGGGTTTACTTTCCAAATAAGATTGTTTGATAGATATTGATCTAATATCACTAGCTTGAAGATCCAAAGGTCAGTTATTTTATGATTCTTGTTCTCTCGCTTTCCTTAGTGAGAAATTGGGATGGGTGAAGGGTGGTTCCACGATCGAGATAAATGTCGATGTCAAAGACTAGACCACATAGCAGGGGGGGCATATCCGGTTATCATCTTGTCTGAAGAGATCATTTTCTTCAGATTATCGAAGATTATTTTTGACAAGTTTATAGGAGTTCCTTCGGCAATGGCAACCATCATCTCAAAAATTCTTTGGGAATAGTAGTTAGTTGATTCCTTGGCAAGAATGCTTTTGCCAATGATCTCACTAAGGATCTGATATTAATTGTGAATGAGCGCTTTAGCTCCATACATATCGACTGGATTTTTAGAGTAAGATAGATGATGACACATCTCATTGATGACTTAATTAGAGATTGAAAGGTCAGAGAAGCCTTCAGTTGGTAGCTCACAACTTCATGTGAGATCCATCTCACTAAAGAAGAATTCCTGACCTCGAACTTGGGAAAGGATAAAGTCTTCATGGATTATATTGGCATTCTTGAAAAATTCAAGAATGACTTCATTGTTTATGGTAAATCGGTTTTCTAGAAATGGCCTTAAACCGGTTGCTTCAAGAGATCAGAACATTGATGAGACTACCATATCTTCATAGAATAAGACTGATTCGAAGTCTACTAGAAGGGTGTTGTTTGAGAGAGTGAGATTCATCTCTTGAGAGTAGTCTTTTGCTTGTGAGAGAATGTTTCAAAGATTTTCAGTTGTTTGGTTTTTATGATATCGGTATTATATAGAGGGAAAGGGGATTTTCCCATTGGAATATATCTTTTATGTTGTTAGGTATGTAAGGATTTCATCTAAGATTTCGGATGGTCTAAGAAAGAAGATATTTAATTCATTTCCAAGAAAATGACATTTTAGTGAAATGTCAGTCCTCCACTTTGAACAATGATAGACATAGGTCATCACGTTGTTTGATCAATGACTATTTTTTTTTAACAAGGAATATGTTCAGACAAATATTTATAAACGCTGGCTAGATGTCCCATCTTGAAAGAGAAATGAGACTACCGAAATTTCCATGTAAAGAACCGATTGACTGTCCATAAAGTCGTTATTAGTGCGATCGGTTATTTTATCCTGAAGAAAGACAGCTTCTGCTTATCGTTGTAAATTTCACTGGTCGGTAATTGTTCAATTATAGATAACCAATCGGTTCACCGATTTATTTTAGCAGTTTGGTTTTACATTTTAGCAGGTTCGGTTCTGAGATGCTTTCTAACTAACTAGTTATTTGATCAAGATTAAACAGACTGGTAGGATGAATAGTATCAGGCCGACCGGTTTCCTTAACAGTTTCTAAGGTTTCTATTTCCTATTGTAAAGAAGCTTGATCTTGTTGAAATTCAGCGTTTTTAGCCAATTGGTCAAAAACAAATCTTCTATAGACCGGAACCTCATCTTCACTATTAGATTGAATATTTAAGTCTTCCAATCTGTTAGATAAATCAATGGGTGATGGAGTATTACTTTCAACAGATTCGACAAATACGACATGAGATGATTATTCAACCGTACGAGTCCTATTATTGTAAATTCTATATATGCTTTATTAACTTCAAAATAACCTATCATGATACCAACATCTGATTTAGCGTCGAAAGTAGTTAGATAATAGTTGCCATTGTTATTGATGTAACACTTACAACCAAAGATCCTAAAATACTGGATGTTAGGAACTTTGTCATGGTATACTTCAAAAGGCGTTTTGTTAAGACGTTTGTTTATCATTGATCGGTTTTGAGTATAACATGTAGTATTGATAGCTTCTGCCCAAAGTTTTTGAGCAACACCCAAATCGGCTATCATGGATCTTGCAGCTTCCATGAGGGTTCAGTTTCTCCCCTCAGCTAGTCTATTTTGTTGAGGAGTTCTTACACTAGACAACTCGTGTCTAACACCGGATTCCTCAAGATATGACATTAATGTTCTATTGATACGTACATATTTTTCATTTTGTACTCTTCTAAGCATCTTAATCAAATTTGGAGTGGCTTTATTTATAGAAACTAAGAAAATAACCCAAGTATATCTAGAGTTGTCATCAATAATTACCATAGTATAGTTCATTCCTCCTAGGCTAGTTACCTTAATAGGTCCGATAAGATCCATGTGAAGAAGTACTTAGTATCTACTAGATTGAATGTTTCCCTTACTTTTAAAGGTTGATTTAATTTGTTTGCCCATTTGACAAGTAGAATAAACTTTATCTTTTGAAAACTTCATATTAGGAATTTCTTGAACTAGTTCCTTAGTGCAAATGTAGTTGATTGTCTTAATGTTTAAGTGATTTAATCTTTTTTCCCATGCATACAGATTTAGGACATTAAACCTTCCAGCCTACTTTGTAAATATTTCCTATCCTATGCCATGCTAATAGAGTACTACCCTGTTGATTCTTAACTAAGTATGCTTGTTTGAAAAATTCGATAGTGTATCTTATATCACACATTTGACTAATACTGAGCAGGTTAAAGTATAGATTTTCAACAATGATAGGATCTGCTTTATCGTTAGAGACGGGGGTCTGGCTAAGGATGAAAGCTTATGAAAAACGGTTTGATAGAAATCCTGTTAGGGATTAATATCTCTTTTTATTCTACGCAAACTTGTGTAAACACTTGAAACAGATTCAAGGCGGAATTGTTTACTTGGGTTTGAAGCACAAGATAAATATGAAAAGATGACAGAAATGAAGAACACAACAGTTTTTTTATGGATGTTCGGAGAAACTCTCCTACGTCACCCCTTCTTTCAACCACCGGAAGGATTCACTATAATATGATGAGAATAAAATACAGTTTACACACACACTTAGCTCACTATTGAACAAAACACTTTCTGTTCAATTACAAGATGAAGAATATCACTCAGCTAATGGTGTTTTGATTCTAGCTCTCTCTCTCGATTCACACACAGTGCAATCAGAAAGAAGCTTCACAGAATGAGTTCAGTAAGCAAGATGATTGAGTAGTCTCGATCTGCAAAATCAGATTGCTTATTCGTTTGTATTAGCTTGAAAACCGATGCTTCGTCCGTTGTCCTTAGGATTGATTAAATACTGAGCAGGGACTAACAGTCGAATCTTCAAGAATGATACGTGGCGCTCTTCCATTGAAAAACCTCCATTGTACACAGCAGGTTCTGAGCACAAGGATCGTGGTCGTAACGAACTGGTAGTGCGCCGAATATTCCATCAGGGATGTACTTGCAAAACGGGTAATGTGAGGAAAATTCTCTTACGTGGCATTTCTTGATTGGATGTATATAGCTTTTGTACTAATCTTCACTGGAAATTAGTGCAAGAGTAGGGTACAACTATAGCACGTGGGTAGGAGAAATGCTAGATTCAAGCGTACTGCTTAAGCAGAGCATTAGACGTATTTCAGTTAGACGAATTTGGGAAAATCAGTTTAATGAAATAAGTCAACTCCTTCTAATAAAAGCGTCTATTAGACCGCCTGGTCTAATATAATTAGACTCGCATCTAATTACAATAACCATTAGACGGGTACGTCTAACTCCACTGAGTTAGACTACACGTCTAATTCCGGTTCTACCTCAGACTATTCTGAAGGAGTTAGACTCACGTCTAACTTTCACTAATTAGACTACCCGTCTAATTATTAAATAACCATTAGATCAGCACGTCTAACTCCTCTAAGTTAGACTGACGCGTCTAATTCCGGTTCTACCTCAGACTTGTCTGAAGGAGTTAGACTCACGTCTAACTTTCACTACTTAGACTACCCGTCTAATTCTTAAATAACCATTAGAGCAGCACGTCTAACTCCACTAAGTTAGACTGCCACGTCTAATTCCGGTTCTACCTCAGACTTGTCTGAAGGAGTGAGACTCACATCTAACTTTCACTAATTAGACTACCCGTCTAATTATTAAATAACCATTAGACCAGCACGTCTAACTCCACTGAGTTAGACTGCCACGCCTAATTCTGATTCTACCTCAGACTTGTCTGAAGGAGTTAGACTCACGTCTAACTTTCACTAATTAGACTACCCGTCTAATTATCCAATAACCATTAGACTGCCACGTCTAACTCCAATGAGTTAGACTGGCACGTCTAATTCCACGTATTCATTAGACTATCCGTCTAATTATTAAATAACCATTAGATCAGCACGTCTAACTCCTCTAAGTTAGACTGACGCGTCTAATTCCGGTTCTACCTCAGACTTGTCTGAAGGAGTTAGACTCACGTCTAACTTTCACTACTTAGACTACCCGTCTAATTCTTAAATAACCATTAGAGCAACACGTCTAACTCCACTAAGTTAGACTGCCACGTCTAATTCCGGTTCTACCTCAGACTTGTCTGAAGGTGTTAGACTCACATCTAACTTTCACTAATTAGACTACCCGTCTAATTATTAAATAACCATTAGACCAGCACGTCTAACTCCACTGAGTTAGACTGCCACGCCTAATTCTGATTCTACCTCAGACTTGTCTGAAGGAGTTAGACTCACGTCTAACTTTCACTAATTAGACTACCCGTCTAATTATCCAATAACCATTAGACTGCCACGTCTAACTCCAATGAGTTAGACTGGCACGTCTAATTCCACGTATTCATTAGACTATCCGTCTAATTATTTACGTCTATTAGACTTACACGTCTAACTCCGATGAGTTAGACTATACGTCTAATTCTATTAGACTCACGTCTAATTCCATTAGACTCACGTCTAATTCCATTAGACTTACGTCTAATTCTGTGTATTCATTAGACTATCCGTCTAATTCTTTACACATCTATTAGACTTACACGTCTAACTCCGATGAGTTAGATTGTACGTCTAATTCTATTAGACTCACGTCTAATTCCATTAGACTTACGTCTAATTCACGCGTCTATTAGACTGCACGTCTAACTCCGTTGAGTTAGACTGTGCGTCTAACTCTATTAGACTTGCGTCTAACTTTATGCGAATGAAAATCAAAATCGGTCTAATGACCCTTATTAGATCCAAGTTTAGTGACATGTTGTCTTAATACACCTGTATCAAAACTCATAAGTTATTTCATCATCAAAATATCAGAGGATAAATTATTTCAACACTTAGTCAAAATAATTTGACCCAACAATTTCCCCCTTTTTGATGAAGAAATTGCAAACCTGCATACATATAACAAGACATGCATTCATCCAATAAATAAACAAACTCCTTGTTCGCTTACACCATTAATCCAAAAAGAACCAGTATTCAAAAAACTTATCAGGAAACCATGTTCAATAAAGTTAAACAAAGTAAAAGAGGAGAGATCATTGTTCTTCCCTTTTTACTCGAGGATCGGTTGGACTCATTTCTTGCCCGGGAAGCATGTTCATGAAATGAGGATAGTCGCGACCACCACGACCTCCTGCACTCGATCTTCCTCCACGCTCAGCACCGCTGGCACGTCCACCTTGATCGACATTGGTTAGCCTACTCCGGCCACCACCATTTCTTCCTCCACACTCAGAACTGCTTCGACCACCACCTCTTTTGGTTGGCCTAGGTTTGTCATCAGTACTTGGGGCCTGCCTGGATCTGGTCCCGGTTGACACACCATCATTCCTTCTAATTGACTCACCTTGAATTGGTCGAGGTTGAGCACTTTTAGCATTGCCCAAAGCATCCTCCTTCGCTTGAAACTTCCTAGCAGTGGTCTTAGCAAATGCTTGTCGTTCATTATCATTTCTGTTCATGCAACCCTGCATTTCTATCATCTGATTCTTTA
Source organism: Impatiens glandulifera (assembly GCF_907164915.1). NCBI lineage: Eukaryota > Viridiplantae > Streptophyta > Magnoliopsida > Ericales > Balsaminaceae > Impatiens > Impatiens glandulifera. Next base: position 40,168,636 of record NC_061864.1, on the reverse strand, counting down.
CCAGACTGAATTCATCCATGGTTTCCTTATGGCGTTCGTCATTGATATGCCTCTCAATGTCAAACAGTTTACTTTGGCGACTGAAGCATTCCTTTTCAAACTTTGAGAACTTTACATTTGAGACATGGGTCTCATAAGTAATCATCTTCAAGGTCTTATCCAGCTCAGTTAGGATCTTGAAAATGTTGCCGAAATTCGCTCTTTCCTCTTCCCTAGAGATCATTGACTGACACATAGATCTTCAAGGTCTTCTGCATTGAGGAGAGCATAGACCTCATAGATCATAACATTTTATTTCCTCCAGCAGATGGACCTTCGTGAGAAGACACTTCTTCAGATTTTGTTGCCATACTTTGAATAGGCTCAAAGTTTATATGAACCTGCAAGGATTGCTCTGGCTGATTTACTTCAGCATTTTTAGCCGCTTTATCTTAATCTTCTTCTACAATTTCTTTTTGTGCCCTTTCAAATCTTTCGAGCAGATTTCCAGAATAGTGACGGGGAATGTAGATGTTTTCGTGAACACTTCCCACAACGCCATCAGTAAATAAGTAGGTCTTAACAACCGTTGGTTGCTCATCCTGTTCCTCCTCAGACGAGGAACTTTCTTCTTCATCATTTTTCTCTTTAGGGGTTCTCCCTCAGTTCTTGCTGTTTCTGGCTGAGTGACCTCGGACAGTTTCTCTTGAACACCCTCTGTTCTTGCAACAGGGGTTATAATTTCATCTTCTTCAATATGAGCTTTCAAAGCCTCCTCTACTACATCTTCTATGATCACTTCTTCAACATTTGTCTCAAGAGCTTGTTCAGGCTCTTGAACATTCACTATTCATTCTTCTTCATTCAGAAGCTCTTGAACAGGATGATTTTGAATGCGTCTCTCTTCGTCAGAAAGATTCCCGAATTCGATCAGGAGAGCAGCATCTGATTCATCAGCATCTGGAATGTCCATTGCTTCTTCTTTGTTTAAAGGTAATGCGCCAGAGCAATCGGCGCCATGAATGTATCTAGATGCAGAAGAAACATAACTTTCCATGATATCATTCAACTTTTTCATTACTTTTGCTTCAACATCAACTCCTTTTGCGTCAGGGTTGAAGTTAGCTTTCCTGGCTTCATAGATTGGAAACAAAGCTTTTCCAAGAATGCAAGCTTCCACTAGTTCTCTCTTGTTCAACGCTTCACCCACATCTGAAGTTCTTGCCCATTTCAGGACTTTCTTTTCGTTTGCTACTCTCTTCTTCTATTCTTTTGTTATGGCAGCATTAGACAGAGAGTCGTTGTACTTAGAGGACAGCCTCTCAGTACACCAGGAATCATATATTCCTAACTTTTCAGAGGAAAGAACTTTTACTTGATCCAGAATAAGATCAACGATACCTCTTGCTTCAGATACCTTCTTAGGAGCTTGAAATGCAATGGACTTCCCTTTTCCAACAACCTCTACAGGTTTTGGAGCTAGTCTGGGTTCACCAATTACAATTCCTCTTGTCCCTTTCCTGGCCCGCAACAGTTCGAAGGCAGATTGGGGTTTCAAACAGAGCTCAGCAGGAAGCTCTCTACAGACAATCTTTCCGACCACCAAGGAATCCTTGGGAGCAGGAATGTTGGGTTCACCAGCAACAAGGGTAGGAACAGCACCTTGTTCTGGTTTCGACGACTCTGTAGCACCGACGGCTACATGATCAAATTGAGTAACAGGAGACTCCGCCCTGTTAATATTTTGATGATATTCGTCAAGTAATTTCTTTGCTCCTTTGGGATTCCCATATATGAGGTATTGTGTCATTTCTCCAGATAACCAATGTAAGCCTTATGGTAGATTGGTTTATCTATGGCGATGGAAATTTCCGTATAAGAAGGCATGTTGTCACGAAAAAATTGCTTGTAATGATCGTGGGTGTAGTAAAAAGTCACACATTCCAAATCCATGAGTGTGATCATTGGTTCATCGTCCATCATGTATGCCATCTTCTTAATGGGATACCAAGGAAGTAATTCCTTAACAACGTCTTCGTTTCGTATAAGAGGCTCATGTATGACTTTTCTCAACATTCGAATTGGAGAGTAGGGCCCATGGAGTCACTAGGGACTGTTGGTGGAAGGAGTTTATCGAGCAACCAAATGTAGAGTCTTTGAGGGGAGCCTCTTTTTCTTATTGAGGAGGTTAAATAAGATTCAGTTAACCCCATTAGCATTTATGCTAGAATGAGACTCGAGGAATCTTTGTTTCCTTTTCATAGATGATAGGCTACCTTTAGGATTATGGAAGATGGTTTTTCATCTGTCGGAGCTAGGAAGAAATGAGTCATTAGTACTATTATTGTCAACATTGATAGAAGTTAGTGGAACTTTTCCATTAATGACTTCCATTTTTGTCCATTTTTGAAAGTCGATGGTAACCTTTTTCAAAATAGTTTTGAATGTTGTTTTGGTGTATCCAAATTCTTGTTGCAACAACTTTTTTAATCACAATGATTCTACAAAAGGTTTGAGGTGCATAATGTTCTTATTTTCAATCTTTATGATATCCCTAAATTCCTCTATGGTTGGACACATCTTCATGTCTCCCATGAAGAAAGTCCTAGAGATAGGCTCCACATCCTTTTCATTTCATCATGAATGTCTTGTTTATCTTGAAGTTGATAAAACTCATGATGGAAGTTAGTCCATAAATCATATGATTCCACCTGCTTTCGTGGAAGTTGTCGATCTAAGGGATTAGAGCGATCTCGCTTATCATAGACATCGTTTGAGATTGAACATTCAAAACAATTTACAAAAATGTTCTTTTTGCCTTGAAAATAAACCATACTCAAGATATTCATTAAACTATTGATGCATACACATAATGCATATATAATAGTCACGTAAGGGTTAAAGTAACGAGGTTTAGTTGTTTAGGCATGTCAAACAACTAGTTTGGGCATATTATCTAGGATTTATGTGCTATGGTGTAGCATAAGAGAGTATCACTCACCAATAGTAGAGGGGGTTAACATTACCATAAACTGAGGAGTATTAACATAATTGAGAATTAACCCCCATCTCCACAATGCCTACATTCTATTGGACCGGTCATTACAAAAGAGAGGAGTCAATTCTAGTCATTCTAATTTTTCCTCATGCAACATTACTTGTTTTGTAACAAGTTATCATTCCATATCGATAATCATTACATATAATATGTAGAAGTACTAAGTCCTATCGTGTATTTCTGATAGTAATTTAGGTTATGTACCTTTATATGGTCAGACATTTATTAGGATAAAAGTCTATGCATATGTCAGGTGATATACCTTTAAAGATGTTCCTATTAAGTTGAAAATATAACAAAATCATTTTTCAGAAACCATTTTTATGTTTTTAAGTTAAACAATTTAATCTCCAGCAAAGTTGCTAGAGAGTTGTAACCCCCGGAAAACTATTGTCTCGGAAAAAGCTTAAGGTTCGAGAAATTTCAACATCATTTTACTTGTCAAAATATTTTTTCATACAAATATTCTAAACATATTTTGAAATTATTTTCTATTTTTTCAGATTTTTAGAAAATGATTTGAGATTCTAGTATATTAAAAATAATTTTGAAATTATTAAAGATAAACCAAACAGACCCTACGACCGACGCCCACAGTCTTGGGTGCGATTTCCCATAGTCCTTGGTCGGAATCCCTCAGTCAAGGTGCAAATTTCTTCCGTTGGCGTGCGGTAATCCTCGGTCGGGTGCAAAATTCCTCGGATGGGGCTCAAGGAGTATTTAGTCCTAGGCTAACCCTATGATAGATTTCCTTGGTCCTAGGTGCGATGAAATCTCAATCTTGGGTTAGGCTTGTGATAACAATCCCCGGTCTTGGGTGCGATGTGCTCTCGTTCATGGGTTAGCCTTGGGTTAACTTTCCTAAGTCGTCAAGAATATCAAACTATAGGTTTGATCCTTTTTACTTTGGCTTTAATCCTTTGATCCAAGGGTATGTGAAGCTTTACCTAGCCTCAAAGATTATTTATAACATCATCTCAATATATCATTCGAATGAGATGATGTTGCATTTAACTCAATCAGTTTTAAGGTAAAAAAACGGGTTTTTGCTTGTAAGTTTAATAAAGCAGTTCGTTATAACCTATTCAAAAACTGAAATTTTTATTTTTATAAAAAATAATAAGTTTTATTCAAATATGATCGGGATGACTTGAAATTGGTTTAAATGTGTACCCAACATCGTAAGAAACATGTTGAGAAACTTTATGGATTGTTGTTCTTGAGCAATAACCCAATAATAGAAATCCAATTTTGAAAATTTTTAAAATTAAATTTGGGTATTTTTGATTTAAGTCGATTGGTTCTTTTTTGTTTCGATATAAAGCTTACAAATGATCTTAGGATAATTTTCCATTCAAGAAATCAGACGATTAAACATTATATAAAACGGGTCGAATTGAAATATAAAATTTCAATTCAAACTTATAAATTCAATGGCAAATTTTTGTTTAGGAGTGAATCATAAACTAAGAGTAGATCTTTTGCCTTTACTTTACCCAAAGGAGGATATTTATAGCCTCCGTAGGTCGGTTCATCAATCAACTGAATCAAATTTCAGTCATAATCCATCAATAGTATTTTGTCGTTTCTTCATCCAACTTGCTCGATCAGGCCATGATGAGGCCTATTGTTAGATTAAGTTAAATAAAGAAAAAGGAAAATTAATTATTAAAGAAATAATTAATTGAGAAAAAATATTTTGATTGATTTAAATGAACTTAGGTGAATAAGTTTTTATCAATACGACATAATTTTAATGATGTGTTCATGAACAAAACTAAGTTGTGTAAATTGTCCTTGAACATGTACGTCGAAAGAAGTATTTCTTCAACAAACGTGTTAGAATGAAGAAACACGAGATGACGTCTTGGTTCAACACACGTGTTAGTCTAAAGAAGTGCAAAAAGACGCATTGCTTCAACAACCGTGTTAGACTGAAGAAGCACAATAAGACGTCTTATTTTAACAGACGTGTTAGTCTGAAGAAGCATGAGAAGGCGTCTTACTTTAATAGACGTGTTAGTCTAAAAAACGCGAAAAGACATCATTATTCCACAGACATGTTAGTCTGAAGAAGTTCGGGAGTAGGCGTCCTACTTCATCGGATGCTCTTGTCTGAAGAAGTGCGCGAGCTGACGTCCTACTTCATCAGACGCTCTGGTCTGAAGAAGTGCGCGAGTAGATGTCCTACTTAATCAGACGCTCTAGTCTGAAGAAGCACGCGACAAGACGCATTGCTTCAGCAGCCGTCTGAAGAAGCATCCGTCTTTCTACTTAGTTCATCAGCATAGCGAACACCAGCGTTTGTTATCAACCGTTATCCAAGTCAGCTTTATACGCTTAACTGCCATGTACTTGATTATTCTTCTTGCCCGCGTTGTACATTATAGTACAACATGTTCTACCCAATATTCCGCAGTACAATCTGGTACGCCACGATCCAAGAGATATATTCTTATACACGTTCTCATACACCTAACATACGTCTAACAAAACAACTGACATGTATCCAAGAAGAAGATTTGACCGTTGCTACTATTCAATATAAAAGGTGATCAAAATACAACAGCGAATCTCTCGATTCTTAAACTCTTCTGCACTACAAATTACGAATTGCTAAGCTTTGTGTTTACTCTCTATCTAAGATTACTTTGTAATTCACCAAACTAAGCTAAGCAATAATTTACTATTTTTCCTGAGTGTATTTTTAGTACTATAAGTTGAACACGACTTTGTCTATATAACAGAGTGTTAGCTAGAAATTCAGAAATAGACAACTTTTAAGTCATGTGTGTCTGACTGGGTTTGTGTAGTTGCTATACGAATATAACTCCTAGTGAAAAAAACTTCTGGAAACAAAAGAAGGGGTGACGTAGGAGTTTTATCTACGAACATCCATAAAACTCCTTGTGTTGTTTCATTTCTGCATCTTATAATCGTTTATCTACCACTTCAAATCGAGCAAGCATTTATGCACTTGAATCCGTTAAAGAGCTTGCGAAGATATGTGAAAAATAGAAAAAGATTTTTTTTTATCTCTAACAGGATTAAAATCGAATTGAAAGTGTCATATTTAGTTCAACAATATTCAACCCCTTAATATTGTTGTACCTGATCCTAACACCTATGATCGTAGAATAAATGATTCATGGTAGGGTGATCATTTCAAATTTCAAATCATCCATTTAAGTGGACTATCTCTGAAGTTCCAACTTTGAAAATTCAAAGATGGGACATGTTCTTATATTGTTTTTCGTCATTAGGAAGAAGACAAACTAGACGAAACAACGTCGTTTTGGGACAAAAATTAAACGTAGGATACACAGACCACATTCTGTCCGCGATGGGCGATCTGTACATGTCTAGGTTGATGTCGTTAGAGGCGTCTGTCTGCTGATCTATTGCCAAGCAGAAGTGTCCCTCTTTCATTGTAGCGGCTACATGGTCGAGTATTGGGTGTTGAATGATAATACAACACTTATCAAATGGCTGTGAGGTTTTTTGCTAGACTAATTTCTTCGGATTTTGGCTACAGATTCTGGCATTTTTCTAGCCTTGAGTTTGTTTGGAATCAATTTTTTAATCCCTTTTTGTTTCTTTTTCAACCTATAAAAATATACAAAATATTTCTTTAATAAATATGACATTTATTTTGCCTAGTTATTTTTTTATATATATTTTTGGTTTTAATAAATAATTTATTTGGGATAAAATAATTACAACATTTATCCTAAATTATATATTTTAACTTTCCTTTACTTTTATCGGAACGATCGGCACAATCGGCATTAACGACATGGTATCGACTCTAATAACTAGGTCGTTCATTCATCTGCAAAGCTTGGATAGAAAGTTAAGGTTTCTAGTTTACTTCTATAATAGTTAGGGTTTCTAGTGTACCATATTCTGTTATTGCTCTATTTTATTGTTGTGTTCTCTTATTCATCAAAATGGAAAGAAAGAAAAACAATAAGAATAAGGAAGTCAGAGAATTTGTAATGGAAGGAGTAACGGAGGTAGATGAAAAAGAAATCGATATGATTGCTGAAGAAATTATCCATGAAAAGAAATAATGTAGAAAAGGTAAAGAACCAATTACTGATATATATTATGAAGAAAGTGCAGTAATAAAATAGGGAAAAAATGAAGGAATGTGGAAGGTTGGGTATAATGAAAGAGAAAACCTATTTGGACTTAAAAATCATATCACAAAGCTACTGATGCATTAAAAATCATATCACTATCATGAGAAATACTAACTGAAAGGTAAATGAAGTCTGGAAAAAGAATGCAGAAAAGAATGCAGAAGATCATGCATACAAAGGTCAAATATAGTTGGGTGAGTTTAAAATAAAAGTTGAGATTCTCAACTCTCCTTTTGAATTTAAATTGCCAGCTAAAAGTGGAGGAGAAATGCGTCAAATAATGGAAAAATGTAGTTATTGGGAACTACATGGGAAAGAACCGTGTATCTTTCCCAGACATTAAGGAATCACTAATGAAACAATATGAGTACAAAAGACTAGAGGAGGTTTCTACAAACATCCATGATCTATACTTTCTAAAATTCAAAAAGGGAACAAACTTGGATGATATTATGAAAATTGGGCATACTTATATTGGATCCAACGATATGAAGTTTGAGATATGGTCTGAAGAATTGAGCTTTCTAAGCAAGCCAAACGAAATAGCCCAAATGTGGTTCAAACTTAGGAACATCCCAGCACACATGTATAATGCAGAAGCTCTAAGTCACTTTGCTAGTCTATTAGGGAAACCATTATATATGGTCCCAATTACAGAGAGAGGAGAGCACCTTACTTTTGCTAGAATAAGTATTGAAGTGCATCCTCAAAATACACTTCCAAAGAATATGATAGTTGTTGATAGGAAGGGAAAGCCCACATTAATAGAAATCTCATATGAATGGAGGCCAAACAGGTGTGCTTTCTTCAATATTTTCCAACATGTTAGTACTAAATGTGCAGAATTAATTGAAGAAGAACAGAAAATCATGAAAGCCCAAGAAGCAAAAAATCAGGAAAATGAAATGGAAGAATCAAGAATGGAAAAGCATATTATGGAAGTCAAGGATAATGATAAAAAAAATTAAAAAATGAGAAAAATACAGAGGAGGAAAGTAAGAAAGATTTTGGGAAAAAGGAAAGCACTGAAGGAAATAAAGTAAAGGGAATCAATGTGAAGAGGAAAATAAATTTTTCTATAATGCAAAGGATTAAAATGAAAATGGAAGATGAACCTCGAGTTGTTGTTGAGGAAAGTCAATAGGAGATACCCAAAATTTCAAAACTGAAACAGAGAATTCTAAAGCCAATAAAGAAGATTCCAAAACCAATGTGGAGTCTGAAACCGAAGATAATGAAGACAAGAACACAAAAATTCAATTTGAAGATAACAAAAATAAAAATTCTAAAATTCTTAGAAACAATTCTTTTTATCAAATCAAAACGGACTCGTACAAAAAGAGAATTTAAAATAAAAAACAACAATACTCATCATCATCTTCAATACAACCTCATTTCATCGTTAGAGGAATGGGAAAGGAATAGGAATGGGAAGAAGGTCTCTCAATGAAAATGGATGGCTTGGGAAAATGCTAGGCTGGGATAGTTAAGTTTGAATGTAGTCTTTTCTATTTGTAATCTCTGTTTTTTCTATAATATATAAATGTTACCAATCAATTTTTTTAGGGTCTTTTGATTGTCATCCTTAATCATAACTAAGGTTTGTCTAGCTTTAATTTCTAACCCTCCCACTCTTGGGATTTTAATGAAATGGTTCTAATCTTTGTCCAAAAAAAAAACTCTCATTTACTTTTAAAATTTATTTGAAATAAAATGAATATAATATTTATTCTAAATTATTTTATTTATTTTTCTTGGTCAATAACTTAATTAATTGGGATTTAACAATTATAATAATTATTCCATTTAATTATTTAATAATGTTTTGACTTTAATTTTAATTATTAAAAATAATTATTTTAAAATTTCTTAATTTGTGTTGGTAAAATTTTAGTACTATAAAAATATGACATAAGATAGTGTTCTAAATTGTAGGTTATATTCATAAATGACAATAACTAAGACTAAAAAAGTATTCTGTCTTCTTTTCTTTTAAATCAATTAAAAAGTGTTTTGAAACTGAGTCAATAATACACCATGCTTAAACCTTATCTAATACTATTCTACAACATCAAATTAGGGATCGATCGATGTAGAAAGACATCAAAATTTGTACAACATATAGAGTGTAAATGTACTAGGAAATATGAAATTATTTTGATGTTAAGAAATATGATGATGTATAATGAACATTGATTCAAGCCTTGTAAAATTGAGAATAAGACATTGAGATTGATTTTTTATTTTATTTTTGTAACACTTATCATCATCACTCTAATGTTTTTTTAACAAATTCAATTTTATATTTAATGTAATTTGAGCTTAATAGTTTTTATTTATTTATTAGAACACAATCAATTTGTACAAAATTTTCATGATTTGCCTCTAGAAAGGTATTTTGGTGAATTTGTTTTTCTATCTTGGTAGTACACATTATTATGCATTTAAATTATATTATCAAAACATTTTGTTAGTTTTATTATTACTTTTTCAATGAAATAGTTTGAATTTCATTTTAATTTTTTATTGAAATTTTGTTTTTGTACATTTGAATCTCATTTTATATATCATAAACACTACAAAATAGGTCGATTGGTAACAAATGCCTAACAAACTTTTTGCAATAAAAGAGATTAGTTCAAAATTTCGCAACCAATTACAATTTTTTTTAGTATTTATAATAATTTTTGCAACAGCATTTACACTAAATTTAGATGTAATGCAGAAAATTCCCTTTTCCTAAAATAGTAACTAACCATTGTTAAGGTATATTACAATAGGTTTTCCAATATATGTTTTATTAATAAATTCGTTGTTTTGCAATAAAAATTTAAATAAGATAAATCTATTAAATAATAAAAATATATTCAACATAAACTGTAATAACTTATAAATTTATATACTAAAATATCTTTTGCAATATCCAATATAATGAATATATAAAAATGAAGAAATAAATTTTACATCTTTCTATGAAGAGTATGTTCTTTCTATGAAGAGTATGTTAGAACAAAAATTGCAATACCTACACTATTTATATGAAAGGTATATTAAAAAAAATTGTAATATCTACACTATCTATATAAAATGTATATTCAACAAAAATTGCAATACCTACACTATCTATATAAATATATATTCAACAAACACTGCATTACCTTATAAAATTACGTAATTCTCTTAACAATAAGTTATTAAATTTATTAATGCAATACTCTTCGCAATATATATATTTTTAATTTGCATAATCATTTACAAATATGTCTGTGTCTGTAATTCGATTTGTATTATTTAGTTTCAAATTCTATTTATATTACCAAATAAATATTCATATATTATAGCATTATTATTTGCATTTTACTTATGCAATTGATCTGTAATTTTTTTTGCATTTTCAAAACTAAAATTATATTATTGATAATACTGTAACTATTCCTGCAATTACCTTATTCAAAACTTTGCAATACTATTAATAATAACTTATACAACTTTATTTGTATTATTTGAAATACATGATTTGCATAATTCTTTATAATATATTTTCAAAATTTGCATTAAATTTGCATAAATTTTTCAACCTTATGCCATTATTTCAAAAACTAATATTACAATTCAATTGAATTCATTTTCAAATTATTCCTTATATATAAATAATAACCAAAACAATCATTAATTATACAATAAATTCTTAGTAAACTAACATAATTCATTACAAATTTATAAAATACATTTGAAAATTAAATTCATCAAGTACTAATGTTCGAAAAATATGAAAAAACATGCCAAATATTAATAAATTGTTCTATATACTCTACCTTACATTATCAACCTCTTATTTTTAAAGTGCATCTTTTTCCTCCTTCGCAGAATTTAGCATTTACAAATCACTTACAGTTTCTTTAAGTATATTTAACTTCAAACATAGTTATATGCTGGATTGCCCATTTTTGAATACCTATTTTTTGCCCATGTAGCATATTCCAAACACACACCCACTCTTAGAATTCTCTGTTGCATCCATTCACAACTCCATTTCAGAATTATATTCATTGATATCCAAATAATCTTAAGTTTGATATAGTTAAATACATTATTATGCATAACAAATAAAAATCGTTAGTTGTCTATCAAAAATAAATCTCATCCTTTTAATTAACATAAAACATTGATATTTAATAGTGTTTAACACATACTAGAACTTTTGCTGCCTTATTTCCACTCCATGTACAATCCTTCTTTTTATGTATCATTTTAAATATTTCAAGAAGGGAAGGGTGTCTTCCAAGTTCGCTTGTCTATATAAATTATCAATTTAGGTGTTAGTAATATAAATTTCAATCAATTAAATACAACTCAAATAAATAAATTACTTACTAATCTTCTTTGATGTTCTACAACCGATATTTAACCCCCGCAATATGTAGCACAACCATTTTTTTTTGTGTATTTCTTTTAATTTCCTTGGGCCTCGGTGCACTTCTCAAAATACTTTGGGTCATTAAATTTTTTTCCCATTTAGGTTCAGTCTTCTAGGATAATGTGTGAGGGTTTTTTCAAAGAAGCTTTTGTACTAGTTATAAAATTTCTTATCTTGGTACTACCCATCTTCTTGAAAATCTTATTCACACCGCCCTTCTTAATTGGATCTCACTCAAATGTCTCCTACAACTAGTCATATAAATTTGATAAAGTCATACAATAATGAATTGATAATGAAAATCAATTAAAGTAATACAATTAAACATACCAAACATTGTTCCCACTAAATGTTCTTAATGTCTTCATGAATGTTCCAGATCAAGTATCCTCCCTCCAATAACCCGTAATTATTTAATGTATGTCTTTCAAAATATATAGAAAGAAGCTACAAAAATATAAAAGGTTTAAAAATAAAGTCATTTTATATTTCTAAATTATAATATACACATAACTTAAATGAATAAACTTATTTTGCTCCAACAATTTCTATGTAGGTCTTTGTCGATTTTCTAACATTGTCTAAGTCTACATCCTCCCTTGAATCTTCTTCATCACCATCTTCCATTTAAATATTTGAGGGCGGTTGAGTTGAGTATGTATTGTCGAGGATAAATGTACATTTGTTGACCATTTATGTTGTGTTCAGTGTAGTATACACATAACTGAAGTTGAAGGTTGTTTGGATGCACTAGGATTATTATTTTGGTTGGATTTTTGGTTATTGTTTATGGGTTTTTGAGAAGAAGTAATTTGTATTGGTTGTTATGAGGTACTGGTTTTTTGGGTGTACTTTGTTTTTTTAACAGGAGACTGATTTTTAGAGTTGTTGAGGGTGGTTGTTTTGGGCCTGGTCGTTTATAAGAGCCTTGTTTTTGTTTTGGGGATATTACTATTTTGGGACAATTAGAATATGAGGCTTTCTTCTTTAGAACCTCTTGGGCCTTTGTTGATCATCTATCATCAATTTTATGCGTACCCACATCCTAAACCTATTTACAAACTTTGTAAAGATATAAATAATTTTATTAACCAAATTATAACTCTATCAACAAAATCATACCTGGTCTGATTCTGTATTTTTAGATTTACTTAAATCTAGTTTTTCTGTATAATTATTTAATCATATTGCTTGATAGTATATTCAACCAATATCAAATAAAAAATCAATTAAAACTCAATGTAGATCATAATTCTTGATAGTGTGTAATGATCATTCATTCATCGCATGCAAACTCAAGTATCTTTCCCCATTAGGGAGTAGTAACTAGAATGAAATCAAGATACCTGTAACCTTTCTCCAATTTATGCAAATGACATGACATGTAAAGACCACACACATGCTAGCCTACACATACAAATTTTAGAGATTAATTAATTAAATTCAATCGTGTTTCTACACGTACATATAATTAAGTCATAAAAACAAATACTCAGATTTTGAGTTTGCTAGTGAATTTAGATTGGGAATGAGATCATATATTTATGATTGTAATAAGAAGCATAAGGAAATCAAGCTGGTCTTAAACCTAGAAGTAAAAAAACTATTCTTGTAAAATCAATAATAAAGTTGAACACTATCAATTAGATGTGTGCAACAACAACGAATATATTCACTAGAAACTAGGTTTAAGCACTTCAACAAGTTTATATACTTTGTTTAAGAAACACATACACATTGCAATATTTAAATCAATAATTATACACAATAAATATTGAATGAACTAAATCCTAATTCCCTTAACACTAAATTCTAAATCCGAAACTCAACATTGAGAACTTATCTTTGGGAAAACACATTGAATCAAACAAACATTGAATGAAACCGATCTATTTCACGAACTAAATCAAATAAATATTGAAAACAAATAATGAGAACTTATTTTTAAGAAAACCACGTTGACAAAAACAAACCCATTAAACACAAAAATGAACCGTGAGTAAACATGTATCAATGTTTAACTAGAATCAATCATAAAACATTCACGAAGGAGAATAAAAAGAGTAAATATATATCATACTTGGTTTTAATCGATCATATAGAGTAATTTATAAACCCTAAAACGAACACTAAGAATAATCTACCATAATTTATGTATCTCTATGAAGAATAATCAATTTTCGTTGATTGATATTAAGGAAGAATGAATCTGAAGATGTTGAAGTTTGAAAGAGGCTTTCGGTATAGTTGCGACTTTGGAATCGTTGAGGCTGTAGTTATCGAATGAGTGAAGTTGTGACTATGGAATCAGCGAGGTAGATGTCGCCGAACATTAGGGAATCTGCAAGAGTCTGGTGTAGGATTTAGGTTTATGGAGGCGTGAGTTAGGTAGAATTTGTGGTTGAGGGAGGTTTGAGCTGGGAAGAGAGAGAAGGAAATAAGGAAAATGTTGATAGGATCGGCTCTATCGATAGAGACGGGGTCTGGCTAAGGATGAAGGCTTATGAAAAACGGTTTGAAAGAAATGCTGTTAGGGATTTAATTCGCTTTTCTATTCTACGCAAACTTGTGTAAACACTTGAAATGGATTCAAGGCGGAATTGTTTACTTGGGTTTGAAGCACAAGATGAAATATGAAAAGATGACAGAAAAGAAGAATACATCAGTTTGTTGATGGATGTTCGGAAAAACTCTCATACGTCGTCACCCCTTCTTCCAACCACCAGAAGGATTCACTATAATATGATTAGAATAAAATACAGTTTACACACACAATTAGCTCACTATTGAACATAACTCTTTCTGTTCAATTACAAGATGAAGAATATCACTTAGCTAAAGGTGTTTTGATTCTAGCTCTCTCACGATTCACACACAGTACAATCAAAAGGAAGCTTCACAATATTCAAAGGCTTGAATTCTCTGTAGTTTCAGTAAGCAAGATTGGCAAAAGAACAAGTGAACCAGTGCTTCGTCCGTTGTCCTAAAGATTTCTTAAATACTGAGAAGGAGCTAATGGTCAAAACTTCAAGAATGATATGTGGCGCTCTTCCATTGGAAAGCTTCCATTGTACACAGCAGGTTCTAAGCACAAGGATCGTGGCCGTACATCACTAGTAGTGCGCCGAATATTCTATCAGGGATGTACCTGCAAAACAAGTAATTTGAGAAAAATTCTCTTACGTGGCATTCCTTGATTGGATGCATATAGCTGTTGTACTAATCTTCACTAGAAAGTGGAGCAGGAGTAGGGTACAGCTATAACACGTGGGTAGGAGAAATGTTAGATTCAAGCGTACTGCTTAAACTGAGCATTAAACGTATTTCAGTTAGACGGATTGTGAAAATTAGTCTAATGAAATAAGTCATCTCCTTCTAATAGAAAAACGTCTATAAGACCACCTAGTCTAATAGAATTAGACTCGCGTCTAATTACAAGAACCATTAGACTGCACGTCTAATTCCACTGAGTAAGATTGCACGTCTAATTCCGGTTCTACCTCAGACTTGTCTGAAGGAGTTAGATGCAAGTCTAACTTTCACTAATTAGACTACCCGTCTAATTATCCAATAACCATTAGACTGCATGTCTAACTCCACTGAGTTAAACTGCACGTCTAATTCCGGTTCTACCTCAGACTTGTCTGAAGGGGTTAGACGCACGTCTAACTTTCACTAATTAGACTACCCGTCTCATTATCCAATAACCATTAGACTGCATGTCTAATTCCACTGAGTTAGACTGCACGTCTAATTCCGGTTCTATCTTAGACTTGTCTAAAGGAGTTAGACGCACGTCTAAAATTCACATTCTATTAGACTGCACGTCTAACTTCATTAAGTTAGACTGCACGTCTAATTCCGCATAAATTAGACTGCCCGTCTAATTACAAATATATTAGACTACACATCTAACTCCGATGAGTTAGGCTGTACGTCTAATTCCGAATATCAATTAGACTACCCGTCTAATTATAAGCATATTAGACTTACGTCTAATTCCGTGTATTCATTAGACTAACGTCTAATTCTTTACATCTATTAGACTACACGTCTAACTCCGATGAGTTAGACTGTACGTCTAATTATGTGCATTCATTAGACTACACGTCTAACTCCGATGAGTTAGACTGTACGTCTAATTCTATGCATTAGACTTACGTCTAATTCTATTAGACTTACGTCTAGTTCCGTGTATTTATTAGACTTGCGTCTAATTACACGTCTATTAGACTACACGTCTAACTCCGATGAGTTAGACTATACGTCTAATTCTTATGCAATGAAAGCCAAAATCGGTCTAATGACCCTCATTAGATCCAAGTCTTATAACATATTGTCTCGATACACCTATATCAAAACTCACAAGTTATTTCAACATCAAAATCTCAGTGGTTAAATTATTTCAACACTTAGTCAAAATAATTTGACCCAACAATTTCTCCATTTTTGATGAAGAAATTACAAACCTGCATACATATATCAAAACATGTATCCATCATATAAATAAACAGAAACCTTGTTCACTTACATCATTCATCCAAAACCAATATTCGAAAAACCATCAAGGAAACATGTTCAATTGAGTTAAATAGAGTAAAAGAGGAGAAATCATTGTTCTTCCCTTTTAATTCGAGGATCGGTTGGACTCATCTCTTGACCAAGAAGCATGTTCAAGTAAGGATGATAGCCGCGACCACCACGACCGCCTGCACTTGATCTTCCACCACATTCACCACCACTGGCACGTCCACCTTGATCAACATTAGATATCCTACTCCGGCCACCACCACTTCTACCTCCACGCTCAGCACCGCTTCGACCTCCACCTCTCTTGGTTGGCCTAGGGTTGTCATCATTGCTTGGAGCTCGTCTGGATCTTGTGCTGGTTGACACACCATCATATCTTCTGCTTGATTCTCTTTGAACTGGTCGAGGTTGAGCACCTTCAGAATTTGCCTTTGCATCCTCCTTTGCTTGAAACTTCCTAGCAATTGAGTCAGCAAATTCTTGACGTTCATTGTCATTCCTTCTCATGCAACCCTGAATTTCCACCATCTGATTCTTCACTAGACTGAATTCTTCAAGGTTTCCTTGTGGCGTTCATCATTGAAATGTTTTTCAATGTCCAAAAATTCACTTTGACGGTTGAAGAGATCCTTTTCAAACTTTGAAAAGTTTACATTCGCGATATGGGTCTTATATGTGTTCTTTTTCAAAGTGTTATCCAGCTCAGTGAGGATCTTGAAAATATTGTCAAAGTTCCCTCATTCTTCTTCCCTTGAGTTCAAGGTCTGAGACATAGTCTTCTGAATTGATGAGATCATAGACCTCATAGATCTTAACACTTTGTTTCCTCCGGCAGATGACTTTTCATGAGACGAAACTTCTTCAGATTCTGCTGCCATGCTTTGAATAGGCTCAAAGTTTGTATGAATCTGCAAGGATTGCTCCGGCTGATTTATTTCGGCATTCTTAGCATCTTTGTCTCGTTCTTCTTCTTCAATTTCTTCTTCAGCCCTCTGAAATCTCTCAAGCAAATTTCCAAAGTAGTGACGAGAAATGTTGATGTTTTCGTGAACACTTCCCACAATGGTGTCGGGAAATAGACGGGGCTTCACAAAAGTTGCTTGCTGATCCTGTTCCTCCTCAGATGAGGAACTTTCTTCTTCATCATTCTTTTCTTTGGAGGGTTTCCCCTCAGTTCTGGCAGTTTCTGGCTGAGTATCCTTGGCAAATTTTTCTTAAACAACCTCTGTTCTCGCAACAGGGGTTATTAACACGTTTTCTTCAATAGGAGCTTTAAAATCCTCCTTAGTCACATCTTCCACAATGATATCTTCTTCAATTATCTCAAGAGCTTGTTCAAGCTCTTGGATAATCTCTTCTTCTTCTTCTCCATTCAGACGTTCTTGAATAGGTTGATCTAGAATGCGTCTCTCTTCGGTAGAAAGATTCCCGAATTCTATCAAGAGAGCAACATCTGTCTCATCAGCATCATTATCACCATCTGAAATATCCATGGCTTCTTCTTCATTGAGAGGTTCTGTGCTAGAGTAATCGGCGCCATGAATGTATCTAGAGGCAACAGAGACATAACTGTCCATAATATCGTTCAACCTCTTCAATACTTTCATTTCAACATCAGCTCCTCTCACATCAGGATTGAAGTTAGCTTTCCTGGCTTCGAAAATTGGAAAAAGAGCTTTTCCAAATATGCAAGCTTCCACCAGTTCTCTTTTCTTCAGAGCCTCACCAACATCTGAAGTTCTTGCCCATTTCAAGACTTTCTTCTCGTTTGCCACCCTCTTCTTCCATTCTTTAATAATAGCAGCATTTGATAGAGAATCGTTGTACTTGGAGGATAGCCTCTCCATGGACCAGGATTCATAAATTCCCAATTTCTCAGCAACGAGAACTTTAACTTGATCTAAAATGAGATCAACGATTCCTGTTGCCTCAGATACCTTCTCAGGAGCTTGAACTGCAATGGATTTACCTTTTCCGATAACCTTTAAGGGTATTGGAGCATGTCTTGGTTCACTTATCACAATTCCATTTGCCCGATTTCTGGAATGCATCAGTTCGAACGCCGATTATGGTTTTTTGTAGAGCTCGGTAGGGAGCTCCAAACGAAAAACTTTCCCAGCTACCAATAAATCTTTGGAAGCAGGAACATTGGGTTCACCAGCTACAAGGGTAAGAACAACACCTTGTTCTGGTTGCGATGACTCTGTAGCACCGGCGGCTACAAGATCAGTTTGAATAACAAGAGACTTAGCCCTGTCATTAGTTTCATCATTTGGACCGGCTGACTCAATAGCAGGCCCTTCAGCAGATTCTCTCAATGGAGAGAATATAGACTCAGCTTGTTCCACTACGGGAACATCAAATTTAGGCACAACGGTCAAAGATTTAGAAGACTTCACCTTTACAGATTTATACGCGCGTGGCGCCTTTGTCTTCTTCTCCTTTGAGGCACAAGACCTCGAAGGTTTCCTCAAATAGGTTGAGGGAGTGGATAATGATGACATTGGAGTTGCAGCAAGTACGCCTGGACCTTGCTTCAACCTTGAATCAACAGATTTAGAGTCCTTCTGGTTTGTACTTTTCAGACTAAAGGAATTGGCCTCCGATTCATTCACTGTTTTGGTTCTCTTTTCCCATATTGATAGAACAGAAGCAGAAGGCTTGGATCGGGTGGAAGGTTTTCCACCGGTCTGGTAACTAGAAGCACCAGATGCAGATTCAAGGTTGTTCTTCAATCTCGTAAGCGTTCTAGCCACCGTAAGAGCAGTAAATACTCTTGGGGAGTTGATCTGCGCCGGTTCACCAACAGGAACCCCCAAAAGCTTCAACAAGTGACTCAGTTGAGCTGCATATGTGATACTTTCCTTATTCGTCTGACAGATAGAATAGCATAAGTTCTGGAAAGGGTATGAGCCTAGTTTACCTGGATCCCCTTTGAGATAGCACACATATAGACAAAACGGTCTTGACTTTAGAGATTGAAGGAACCAGCTTTCCCCTGAAGCGCCTTCTCCACCACGTCGTTCAGAAGAATGAAATGCGGTTTGAATACCTTCTTGAATCCATTCACATGGATCTTCGAACCGTCTGCAGAGAAAGTTGTCTTCATCTCCTCCATGATTTCTGAAGAGAGAACCAAGTCAAATAAATGACCCTCCATCAGAAGTTCAAAGAACTCCGCATAAACTTCTTCGTCGAAAGAAATCTCCGTTCCGTGTACGGTTGTTACGATGGAATCATCCACCATAATTGATGTTTTGAAGAACTCGCGAACTTCGTCTTCGTAGAAGATGAACGGTCCGCCCAGATACTTCCTTAACCCAGAATATTCTAGGGTTTGGAACATCTTTACCACTTCCGGTTGATCAAACGTATACACCGATGGAAAATCCACCTGCAAAGTACAGTGACCGAGAGTGATTTTCTTCACCATTTTTGAAAGAATATGAATCGACACGGTATTTCAGAGAGATTTAGTGAGAGAAATGCAAGAAAAACTAGGGTTCTTAAGGATTTCAAGAGATTGAAAGCTTTCAAATTCATGTAGTAGTGTCCTTATATAGATGTAAGAGGGAAATACATAATAACCTTCTACTCTAGGGGTATGGCCCATTAATAAATGTTAAACGTCCTTTTTTAAGAGGTCATCATTAAAAATGAGGGTATATCAGTCATTTTCTCTAACTTGATAGGCACGTGTCTTCATGTTATTAAGAGATGACTGTTTGATATTTTGAGCGGGAAAAGCAGATAGCTCTCAGCGTGGGACAGTTGTCCATGATCAGTCTAAATGGCACGTAGTTAGACATTTTTCTTACTCCACAAATCCAATATAACACGTCTATTAGACGGATGAGTCTATTACACGCATACATCTAATTCTGTGTTTATACAAATTCGTCTAATGTTTATTAGATGTGTACGTCTAATTCCGCATTAACACCACGTGTTAGACATGTGTTTGATTAGACGTGAGCATCCACTTGTTCATGACGTAAAAACGTCTAACGTCTATTAGACGTGTCCGTCTAATTGTGTAGGTATAACACATCAACATATAGACTTAGATGTATGGATTATGAGCAAAAATACGTCTAAGTACATACTGTTTCTTTTAGACACCCTTGTCTAATTAGACCGATTAAGGAAATTCGTCTAGAGAGTATCTTTACTTCCAAAGTAAATTTTCCCTCTCATTATGAATATGTACATTAGAGTTTAATAAACAATTTTGTGGTTCAAGGACCAAAACATTTTTAACAAATAAAAAACATTTATTCTTCTAGAATGGCAAATGCCATTGTTGATCTTCCGAGCCGTGTACTCAGAGGAGTACTCTTCTAGCTTCCTTCCTACGATCCTCCTGCATCACCTACAAAATAAACTATATACACATTTTGGTACCCATACTCAATTAGGTCCTCGATCAATTAGTCCCTTAGGAATCCATATTTGAGTTATTCTAATGGACTTCCCATTTTGTGTTATGATTAATGCATAAGATTTTGACTTAGCAGATGACTTCCTGCTAGCCACTGATCCTTTAAATTTTGAAGAAGGTTTTCTTTTAAAACTCCTTGACTTAGAGTCAGGTTTTAAATTACCAGACTTAGTAGTTTTTTCTAGCTTATTCTTAAGCCAGCTAACAGTTGGTGGAACATAAACTATTTCATTTTTGAAAGTAATTTCTTCATGAATAGGATCAGATTCACTGTCAGTCACACTCCTTTTGACAAAGTTTATAGGCTTAAACTTGTCAGTTGGTTTTGACTTTTTGCATGACAGGTTAGGATCATTGGTGTTATATCCCAATCCGGATCTAGATCTAGAAGGTTTTAACATACTGATCTGATATTTAACAGCATCACCAGACCTTGTCCATGCACAGACAACATAGTTAAGCCTTTTATTTTCAGATGAAAGAATTTGAATCCGTTTCTTAAGCATCTCATTCTCAGATGAGATCTCTTCAATCTTCTTTTCAAAATCATTTGACTCTTCCCCTTTAGACAGATTTGGTTTAGTTAAATCTAATGAAGATTTAGTTTCATTTAGAGATTCTGCTAGCTTTCTATACTCAATGACCATGTCATCCAGTGCAGCTACCAGTTGTTCCCTTGAAAACTTTTCAGAAGAGAAATCAAATACATCAGTCTCCTAAGTTCCTTCTTCATCTTCTTTGTCCATGAAGCAAGCCACGTCTTCTTCATCACTTTCACTGAATGAAAAGTACGAGCCACGACTGCTTCCTCTGTTCTTTCCGTCACCAGCCATAAGAGCCTTCAGCTCTTTTCCATCATCCTTGGCATCTTCACGCTTTGGCTTCCGGCATTCCGATGCATAATGACCTTTAATACCACAGTTAAAATAAGTAACATTAGCTTTAGATTTTCTATTATCATTAGAATTTGAAGAGTTTGAGTTAGAGTTTCTCTTCTTCATGAAGTCGCCAAAATTCTTCACAAAGAGAGAAATGGCATCGCTGCTCAGCTGCTGAGCCGCCATCTTCACGTCCGGAGCGGTTGGTGGCTCTTCAGAAGTCACCATCGCCTTGGCAATGATAACGGACGTGGGTTGATCTTCTTCCATTCTACAGTTCAACTCGAACTCATAGGCCTTGAGGTCAGCAAAGAGATCAAAGAGAGAGATCTTGTTAAGATCTTTGGATTCTCTCATCGCCATAGTCTTTATGTCTCATTCTCTTGGAAGAGCACGCATAACCTTGATAGCAAGCTCCCGGTTTCTATAGGTCTTGCCAAGAATGGACAGAGAGGAGACGATCTTGCTGAATCTCGTGTCGAAATCGTTCATTGTTTCACCAGGACGCATTTTGAAGTTGTCGAACTGTTGAGTAGCAACCATGATCTTGTTTTCCTTAGTTTGCTCGTTGCCCTCACACAGTTGAGTGAGTCTGTCCCAGACCTGTTTGGCAGTGTCACATTTGATGATATAGTTGAACATACTATCATCGAGAGATCTGTACAGAACATCAAGATCCATGTTGTTGAGGTTGTTTTGCCTCTTTTCATCAGCGGTCCAGTCAGCCTTTTCTTTATCAATCTTGATAGTACCTTCTGTGACAACGCTCCACATGTCATCACGAAGAGAAGAGAGATGAACACGAACTCTTTTCTTCCAAACAATGTAGTTTTCACGAGAAAAGGTTGGAATGGCTGTAGAACTAGCATCTTTGGGTATGTTCGACATATTTTCAGGAAAGGCTTGAGAATAGAAACAAGGCTCTGATACCAATTGATAGGATCGACTTTATTGATAGTGACGGGAGTCTGGCTAAGGATGAAGGCTTATGAAAAACTGTTTGAAAGAAATCCTGTTAGGGATTTAATTCGCTTTCTATTCTACGCAACTTGTGTAAACACTTCAAAACGGATTCAAGGCGGAATTGTTTACTTGGGTTTGAAGCACAAGATGAAATATGAAAAGATGGCAGAAAAGAAGAAAACAGCAGTTTGTTTATGGATGTTCGGAGAAACTCTCCTACGTCACCCCTTCTTCCAACCACCGGAAGGATTCACTATAATATGATTAGAATCAAATACAGTTTATACACACACTTAGCTCACTATTGAACAGAACACTTTTTGTTCAACTACAAGATGAAGAATATCACTCAGCTAAAGGTGTTTTGATTCTAGTTCTCTCCCTCGATTCACACACAGTACAATCAGAAATAAGCTTCACAATATTCAAAAGCTTGAATTCTCTGTAGTTTCAGTAAGCAAGATTGGCAAAAGAACAAGTGAACCAGTGTTTCGTCCGTTGTCCTAAGGATTTGTTAAATACTGAGCAGGAGCTAACGGTCGAAACTTCAAGAATGATACGTGGCGCTCTTCTATTGGAAAGCCTACATTGTACACAGCAGGTTCTGAGCACAAGGATCGTGGTCGTACATCACTGGTAGTGCGCCGAATATTCCATTAGGGATGTACCTGCAAAACAAGTAATTTGAGGAAAATTCTCTTACGTGGCATTTCTTGATTGGATGCATATAGCTGTTGTACTAATCTTCACTAGAAAGTGGACCAGGAGTAGGGTACAACTATAGCACGTGGGTAGGAGAAATGCTAGATTCAAGCGTACTACTTAAACTGAGCATTAGACGTATTTCAGTTAGACGGATTGTGAAAATCAGTATAATGAAATAAGTCATCTCCTTCTAATAGAAAAACGCCTATTAGACCGCCTGCTCTAATATAATTAGACTCGCGTCTAATTACAATAACCATTAGACTGCACGTCTAAATCCACTGAGTTAGACTGCACGTCTAATTCCGGTTCTACCTCAGACTTGTCTGAAGGAGTTAGACGCACGTCTAACTTTCACTAATTAGACTACCCGTCTAATTATCCAATAACTATTAGACTGCACGTCTAACTCCACTAAGTTAGACTGCACGTCTAATTCCGGTTCTACCTCAGACTTGTCTGAAGGGGTTAGACGCACGTCTAACTTTCACTAATTAGACTACCCGTCTAATTATCCAATAACCATTAGACTGCACGTCTAACTCCACTGAGTTAGACTACCCGTCTAATTCCGGCTCTACCTCAGACTTGTCTGAAGGAGTTAGACGCACGTCTAACTTTCACATTCTATTAGACTGCACGTCTAACTTCATTAAGTTAGACGACACGTCTAATTCCGCTTAAATTAGAATGCCCGTCTAATTACAAATATATTAGACTACACGTCTAACTCCGACGAGTTAGACTGTACGTCTAATTCCGAATATCAATTAGACTACCCGTCTAATTATAAGCATATTAGACTTACGTCTAATTCCGTGTATTCATTAGACTAACGTCTAATTCTTTACATCTATTAGAATACACGTCTAACTCCGATGAGTTAGACTGTACGTCTAATTTCGTGCATTCATTAGACTACACGTCTAATTCCGTGTATCTATTAGACTTACGTCTAATTACACGTCTATTAGACTACACGTCTAACTCCGATGAGTTAGACTGTACGTCTAATTCTTATGCAATGAAAGCCAAAATCGAACTAATGACCCTCATTAGATCCAAGTCTTATAACATATTGTCTCAATACACCTGTATCAAAACTCACAAGTTATTTCATCATCAAAATCTCAGTGGTTAAATTATTTCAACACTTAGTCAAAATAATTTGACCCAACAAATGTTTTACTTTTCTAAGTCCCTAATGTTTGGGTAGGGTAATTTTGGCGCAAAAAATGTTTATGTGGCATATTAAAAAATTTCGAATGAAGGGAACTACAACTATATTTGTATTACATAATGCTTATCACGAAATAATTTTGGACTAAAGGGTTTTACAACTATATAAGCATTAATCTTAATTTAGCGATGAAGTGCAATATTTACGGAAATAATATATTTTAAAGGCCAATGAAGTATATATTGCTGACCCAATGGTATTTTGTGTAATTAATTTTTCTCTTATACACATTTACATATTTACCTAACAACTACTTATGCATTAAACTGAAATGAGCGTTGAACTATAATATTTACGGCAATAACATATTTAAAAAGCCAATGCAGGATATATTGCAGATCCAATGTCATTTTACGTAATTAATTTTAAACTCTCGGGCACAAATTTGCATATTTACATAGCAACTACTTATTCATTAAAGTGGAATAAACGTTGAAATGCAATATTTACAGCAATAACATATTTAAAAGTTTAATGCAATATATATTGCAGATCTAATGGTATTTTGTGTAATTAATTTTGAACTCTCGGGAATAAATTTACATATTTAACTAGCAACTACTTATGCATTAAATTGGAATAATCGATGAATTGCAATATTTACGGCAATAACATATTTTAAAGGCCAATGCAATATAGATTGCAAATTCAATGAAATTTTGCGTAATTAATTTTGAACTCTTTAGAACAAATTTGCATATTTACTTAGCCACTACTATGCATTAAACTTTAATGGGCGCTGAACTGCAATATTTACTGTAATAACATGTTTAGAAGGCTAATTTTGTATATATTGCAGATCCAATGAAGCTTTGCGTAATTAATCTTCTAATTCACGAGCAATAAAATCTACCATGTTTGAAGACATTTTTTCATGTATTATAATTAGAATATGGCAAAATTTAACAATACATATTATGCAACTAAGTCATCAGTAACATTTCAAACTAAAACATTAAAATATGTTATCTCCTGATTTTCTTCAACTTCTAAATGTTTATCAACTTCATTATTTGAATTAGTTTGTAGATGATCACTTTCCTTCGAAGCAATTCCATGCATGTAAGTTTCATTGAATCTATCTAACTCATCATGAAGGGATCACTCAAATCGTTGACATCATATATGGGAATATTCAGGAGAATAACACCCTTTCATTCGCTACCCATTGACTACAAATCTTTCGCTCTCCTTACCATTATTGTTTACTATAAATAGTAGTCTTGGTTAATTAGGAGGTATATATTAATCAAAACTAAAAAACATCACATCATTCTTCATTTATTTTTATCACATCACTTAATTCATTAATCAAAATATTAAATATTATATATTTTAAATTATTATTCTTTATTTTATTAATATATATTAATACACATTAAATTTTTTACCAAAAAAATTATCACCAATCAATTAAAAAACAAATTATTTCGCTCTTCCTATCATTACTCTTCACTATTAATAGTTTAAGGCCTTATTAGTTTGAGATTGTTTTAATAAAAAAAACAAAAAATATCACATCATTTTTTGCATTTTCTTTATCCTATCACTCAATTTATTAATTAAAATATTAAATATAATATATTTTAAATTATTATTTTTTTATTATATATTAATACACTTTAAATCTTTTACCAAAAAAATCATCAATTCAAAATTATCACCAATCATTTAAATAACTAAATTATTTAAAGGTGATTTATTCTAAGTAAATTTAATTAAACAAATAAATTTATATTATCATTTGGGAATATTTTTTAAATTAATATTTTATCTCAAATCAGAGTTTTAGATCATAAATTGTGAATAGATTTATTTGAAACTCTATTTTACATAAATATTTCATATCAATACTAATTTAATTTAATGAGTTAGTGTTTGGTATGTGGTATAATTTATATAAAAGCTATGTTATATAAAATTATAATTCTTACGAGTTATAAATAATATATAATTGTGTATAGTTTAAAATTTTGTTTTGATATATAGTATAAAATTTTATGTGGATATAGTATAAAAATGTGGTATATGAATAAAATGATAATTTAAACTTTTAATTAATTAAATCAAAAATATGAATTTATAATTATATTTATATAATGAATATTTAATTATTATTATTATCATTATTTATTGATTTATTATTATATATTATTATACTATTATTATTTAATATTATAATTATCATATTCAATAATTAATGTAATTTTAATAAAAAATTTATATAATGTAACGGTAAACTATATTTATTAATTTAAATATTATTAATTATTATAATAAAATAATATATATAATAAAAAATATTATTTATAATATATGTCAAGAAAATATATATATATATATATATATAATGATGCTTAATTTTTAATGTGTCCGGATTGTCGGGTCGAGAGTTGTGGTTAGTTTGGATATTTATGTGAGAGTAAATGGATACTTGTGTCGGATTGTGGGTTGACCCGCCCATAAATTTAAAACGGTTAAAAATAAATTTAAAAATGTTATTTGTAGGTTCGAACTTGCAACATAACAAAACAAGTACAACCCTTTAACCAACTAGGCTACCAACACTTTATATTTAAGACTCAACACCAAATTTGATGAACGCGAGACATTTTAATAATAAAAGTTCAAATATTTAACTAACTAATCTATATATATATATAATGATGCTTAATTTTTAAAGTGTCTAGATTGTCGGGTCGAGAGCTATGGTTAATTTGGATATTTATGTGAGAGTAAATGGATACTTAGGTCGGATTGTGGGTTGACCCGCCCATAAACTTAAAACGGTTAAAAATAAATTTAAAAATGATATTTGTTGGTTTCGAACTTGCAACCTAATCAAACAAGTACAACCCTTTAACCAACTAGTCTAACAACACTTTATATTTAAGATTCAACACCAAATTTGATGAACGTGAGATATTTTTACAATAAAAGTTCAAATTTTGAACTAACTAATCTATATATATAATGATGCTTAATTTTTAAAGTGTCCGGATTGCCAGGTCGAGAGCTGTGGTTAATTTGGATATTTATGTGAGAATAAATGGATACTTGACTCGGATTGTGGGTTGACCCTCTCATAAACTTAAAACGGTTAAAAATAAATTTAAAAATGTTATTTGTAGGTTTTGAACTTGAAACCTAACAAAAAAAGTACAACCTTTAACCAAATGTGATTGAGATGTGGTTTGTCAAGGGATAATAGACCATTATCATTTGAAAGTGGTTAAAGAAATATGAATCAAATATTTAATTGACCAAAGTGTGAGGTCACAATGCTAATTAATAAAAAATATGAATCAAATATTTGATTGACAAAGTGAAAGTGTAAAGTCACGAAATGAGAGATTCATTCGAAAAAAATATGTGATAAAAAATGTGAGAAAACAAGTTGTTTTATCGAAGTGAATAAAATGTGAAATGATAGTGTTATATTTTTTATTTTAATAATTTTAAATATTCAATAAATATTATTATAATTTTTTTAACTTATTTTAATTTTATCCTTATCCGTGTGCATCGCACGGAAATTTTCCTAGTTATAATAATAGTCAATAAAATTATTATTATAAAAAATATATATATACATATATATATATATATATTAAATTATAATATTGGATTATTTTTTAAACAAATAATAAAAAAACTAAATAAAATATATTAAATATATTATATAATAATAAATTGTATATGTAACCCGCGAAAAACCCTTGTTTTGGAATAAACTTAAGGTTCAAGAGATTTGAACATCGGTTTGCATGTTAGAATTCTTTTTTAATAAAACATTATTTTAACCCTGGGAATTTCGCAGCCTTTAAAATTAATTATGTAAAAATAGTTAATTTATTTTAATTTTAATAATTTGAGGATTTGCGAGATATTGTAATGAAATCCTGTTTAAAATAATCAAACTTATTTAATTTAAGAACGATTATTTATTTGAATACAATTTCTCCAATTGATTTAAAAAAACAAAAAAAAATGTGTACGTGTACACGTATTTTACACTAGAGTTTTATTTTTTATTCGAAATTTGGTAATACTCGGGAAAGGGCTTCTACGGTTCATTCTCTACACCCATTTTAAAATCAGTCTCTACTTATAAACTTGGATTTAAAAATCGGTTGTATAAACTATGAGTTTTAACTAATTATTCTTTCGCTCCTAGTTCATGCTTCAAGGTTTTAACATTTATTTTAAATATTGAAACAACTATATTGAAATGTTGGAACCTGTTGTTGATGATTACTAGAAAGGAGTATACTTGAAGAATACCAGTCATTTAAAAATATTTGTTGGGGAATATCAATCATTTAAGAATATCACTAAACCAACCTTAGTCAAAATATTTGTTGGGGAACATCCCAAAAATATTTTAAAGTCATTTTCTAATCCCTCGGGATTTTAAAAAATGGATTAAGGTCTTAAAATTACAAAAATAATTTTGAGTTTTATAAAGTGGAACCAAATAAGACTTAGGACGGGAGTTTAAAGCCTTGAATTCAATTTTATCGGTCGGGGTCTATGTAGAAGAATGAGATTGCAAATTTGGTTAGTCTTATGAATCAGATAAGGAAGTTACTTCTCCAAATCAAGAAGCAAGAAATTACCATGGAGAAAGCGATAAGTAATCAATTGAACACCCAATTCAATAATCACTATCAGAAAGATTGGAATAGTCCAATGGTCAGTCAATACCATTAGAAAGTGTACACTATCAGAAACAATCCCAACAAAACGTGGCAAAATGACCAGGTTTGGGGAAACAGGAGAAAACCTGATCCGGAGAAGGGAAGGTTATGTATAAATACTTTGTTCCCAAGAGTCATCACCCTCGACCATCCATACAAATTTGAGCTAACGAGGGAAATAAAGGGAAAATGTGTAAAAGTATGGGACTTTTTTCATTGTTGGCACTTTATGGTTAACACAAAAGTTCCTTATCTAGCTGTGAAGACAACCCTCATGAATCAATGGAAAATATCTGGTCTTGATCGAATCACAGTCAACGACCACGTATTCTATTTTATATCTTTTAGGAATGGAATCAAGCCAATCATCGAAAGTGAATACACTTTGTTAAGGGACAACACTTCAAGCTATACAAGTAGAGTGAGTAGTTAAATACCAACCACAGACCACCCGAACTAGAACAAATTTAGGTTAATCTAAAGAATATCCCACCACACTTTGTAATTCAACTAGTCTAGCCTACATTTTGAGCATAATAGAAAAACCACTAATGTATGATCCAACCATGGATGGCTATGAAAGAGCCTTTGTTGTCAGGGTAAGCATTGAAATTCACCTAGGAAGCTGTCTCCCGATGAAGTTAGAACTCAAAGACAAGCTGGGAAATCTATTCGAAATTGGAGCTCGGTATTATTGGAGTCCAAATATATATGTGAGATGAAACACTTTCACTCATTCGACAAAAAATACCCTACGAACAATATTCGAAATGCTAACCCATGTAATTAAACAAATAAGAGGAGTGAACAAGACACATGAAATGGTAATTAGAATACAAGAGTTGGAACAACACTAGAGGCAACAGCTAGTGCAAATGTCCATTGTAGAAAGTCAAAAACTGAACCAGGTCTAAACGAAGGCTGTCAATATAGGCAATCATCCTCGGGTTGATGCTGATGAAATTAAACATATAGAAGGTAACAAGATTGAAAATCAAGGATAGAATAAATCCAAAGGTAAAATCAGGGTCAAAAGGAAAATTACAAAAATATGAAATGGGTTAGAGTTGAGAAGAATGTTAAGAATCAAAGCCAAGGTAATAATCAATGGTAGGAAATCGGTTCCAAGGATCAAGATCAACATCAGGTTGAGATCAATGAAGGTCTGGCTTAAAATCATGGTCCTGATTCAAGATTTATAAATTCAAGAAGGTGTTTTTAATATTGGTTGTTGTTGGGTCAAATTATTTTGACTAAGTGCTAAAATAGTTTGACTATCGTAATTTTGATGATGAATGGATTATTTATGAATCTAATTGATTTTGATGCAGGTGTATCGAAATCAGGTTTTATTAGATTTGGTTCTAATGAGGTACATTAGACCGATTTGGCTTTAGATGCATGATGTTAGACGTGTAGTCTAACTCGTGGAGTTAGACGTGCAGTCTAACTCGTGGAATTAGACGTGCAGTCTACCTAGTGTAATTAGACGTGCAGTCTAACTCGTAGAGTTAGACGTGCAATCTAATAGACTCGTAATTAGACGTGCAGTCTAATTCGTGGAGTTAGACGTGCAGTCTAATGGACTCGTAATTAGACGTGCAGTCTAACTCATGGAGTTAGACTCGTAATTAGACGTACAGTCTAACTCGTGGAGTTAGACGTGCAGTCTAAATGGAAAGAGAAAGTTAGACGTGTAGTCTAACTACTTCAGATTAGTCTAAAGTGGAACGGTAATTAGACGTGCAGTCTAACTCCTTCAGATTAGTCTGAAGTGGACCGTAATTAGACGTGCAGTCTAACTCCTTCAGATTAGTCTGAAGTGGAACCGTAATTAGACGTGCAGTCTAACTCGTGGAGTTAGACGTGTAGTCTAATAGAATGTGAAAGTTAGACGTGCAGTCTAACTCATTCAGATTAGTCTAAAGTGATTGTAATTAGATATGAAGTCTAATCTCATTAGACCAGGTAGTCTAATGGATTCTGTTATTAGACAGGGATGTCTGATTTGATTAGACGAGGTCAGCTAATTGAAATACAATTAATGCCATGCTTAAGCAGTTGCTTGAAGCTAGCACCAGCCTACTCACGTGCTCTAGTTGTATGCTTCTCTTGCTCCACTTTCTAGTGAAGATCAGTACGACAGCCAACTGCAACCAATCAACCAATGCCACGTAAGCGAATATCCTTCACAATATTTGTTTTGTAGGTACATTTTTGAAGAATATTCGGCGCACTACCTGTTGTGAACGGCCACGATCCTTGTATTCAGAGTCTATTGTGTACTATGGAGGCGTTCCAATAGAAGCTCACCACGTGTCATTATGAAGATTCGACCGTTGCTACCTGTTCATAATTAAAGATTCTCAAGGACAATGGAAGAACTGTCTTGCTTGCTCGAATTACTAAGAAATCAAGCCTATAAATATTCAAGTTGTTAGATGCTTTCTTGCTTTACTGTGTATTAATCAAGAGAGAGTTAGAATCAAAGAATCGTTTTAGCTGAGTGATATTCTTCATCATATTATAAGTTGAACAGAGCTTGTTCTGTTCAATAGTGAGCTATTCGTGCAAACTGTATTTGATTCAAAGTATATTATAGTGAACCCTTCCAGTGGTTAGAAGAAGGGGGTGACTTAGGAGAGTTTGCTCCGAACATCCATAAACAAACTGATGTGTTGTTACTTTCTGTCATCTTCTCATTCTTGTTCCTAAGCTTCAAACCTAAGTAAACATTTCCGCACTTGATTCTGTTTCAAGTGTTGACAAGGGTGTGCATAGAATAGAAAGTGAATAAAATCTCTAACAAGATTTCTTTCAAACCGTTTTTCATAAGCCTTCATTAATAGCTAGACCCTTGTTTCTATTGATTAAGCCGATCCTATTAATTGGTATCAGAGCTTTGTTTCTATTCTCAAGCTTTCAGAACCTGAATCATGTCCATCATCAACGAGATCCCTATTCTGTCAAGAGACAACTGTGAATATTGGATGATGAGAATGCAAGCTCACTTGGCCTCTCTTGATTGCGATATGTGGAGCGTCATTATTAATGTCCCCATAAAGATTTCGAAGCCAACATGTGAATGTACTACTGAAGATATGATGACCAACAACCTGGATAATATTGCTAGGAACATTTTGTATCAATCGATCAACATGAACGTTTTCTATGAAATCGAGTCATGTTGCTCTGCTAAAGAAATATGGGATAAGCTTACTCAGATCTATGGTAGAAACGTTCAAGCAAAGAAGGATTACAAAGTTTTCATGTGTGTTGAAAACAAATCTAAATGGGCTGATAGCGACTCAGAGGAGTCTTCTGCTGAAAGAGAAACTAAAGTTGTTACATGCTTGATGGCAGACGATCAATCCAAGGTAAATGATATCTCTACACCAGAATTTACAAACAAAGAGTTAACTAATGCACTCAATGAAATGACTCTAGAGTATAAAAAGTTATCAAATTCATTTTATGAGATGAAAGTGAAATATGAGTTAAACACTCCTTCATCTCATAAAAGTTCTGAAACAAACGTTTTTGAAAAAAAAGAAATAGAGATTTTATTAAAAAATGAAATTCTCAAAGAACAGATTCAAACTCTTTCTGCTGAAAACAAAAGACTAAACTATGTAGTTAGTGTTTGGACAAGGTCTAAAGATGTTGTCAAACATCAGATCAGTATGTTAAAACCTGTTGGATTTAGATCCGGTCTAGGATTTGATAGCAATGACCCTAACCTGTCCAGCAAAAAGTCAAACTCAGCAAATAACAAGCTTAAGCTAATAAGTTTTGTTAAAGGGAGTGTGACTGATAATGAATCTGATCATATTCACGAAGAAGTAGCTTTCAAAAATGAAATAACTTATGTTTCGTCGACTGTTAACTGGATGAAAAATAAGTTAGAAGCAGCCAGCAGGTCTGGCAATCTAAACCTGACTCAAAGTCAAGGAGTTTTAAGAGAAAATCTTCTTTAAAAGCTAAGGGATCAGTGGCTAGCAGAAAGTCGTCTGATAAGTCAAAATCATACGCATTAATCATAGCACAAAATGGGAAATCCATTAGAATATGTCAAATATGGATTCCTAAGAGACTAATTGACCGAGGACCCAATTAATTCTTTTGTGTAGGTACAAATAAACGATGGACTAGAGGAATCTGTATGATATCTTGATTGCGGTTGTTCCAGGCATATGACAGGAAATAGAGGGCTTCTTACTAACATAGCAATTTGCTCTGGACCTAAGATTACCTTTTTTTTGGGAAAAACGACTTAGCGTCATTTCATTAAAAATTCCCAAAAACGGGAAAAAAACCACGAGTTTAAGAGATCATTCTAGACAGGCCTAGAATGATTTTGAAGTCGTAACATTCTGAATAAAAGCTAAAAAGATAAAAACGTAAATGAATTATTTCTTTACAATGCTTTCAATTCTAGTGAGTTTAAAAAACGGTAAATTCCAGTTCCTGCAGATATTCCAGTTCTGCTTCGTGCTTGGAATTCTTCTCCACGTTCCCGCGAGGGCGCTGCAATCCGATACAATATCTTTCCATAACTCGTCAATGCTCCTACGGGTTCTGTCATATACCCTTGCATTTCGTTCTTGCCAAATGTTATACACCACTGCTCCAAAGCCACACTTGAACACGCTTGTTGCAAATCTATTTCCCTTGACTTTGAGTAGTGTTGCTTCTTTGATTTCATTCCATTCGCTCGGGAAACTGGTCAGCTCCAGGCTTTTATAGAATCTGTCCCAAAGCTTCGAAGCAATACAGCAGCTCCCGAATAGGTGATCTATGGTTTCTTCATTTTCTATGCATAGAAGACAGCTCGCGTCCAAGATGCTCATATACTTACTGATACGATCACGAGTGCTGACGCTTTCCCAGAAGGCGAGCCATAGAATGAACTGGTGTCGAGGGATAATCTTCGTTGACCATACAAGAGGAGCCCATTCTACTTTCTAGGCTTTTTCCCGGATTACCTCCCATATTTTCTTCAATACCAGCTTCCCATTGTCCTCAGCTTTCCATTCATGAATATTCGGTCTGTCGTGTAGTTGTATGTTACTTATATGATCAAGTATCCTCTTTCCTTCTGGAATTCTTCTCAAGAGCAAGTTCCAATTCCCGTCTTTGATGTCTCTGATTTTCGCTTTTGCGCAGTCCCTTCTGATACGAGTATTTTGAAACTCATCCTTGTCGATGATAGGCTGGTTTTCAAACCAAGGGTCATGCCAGAATAGAGTGCCTTTCCCGTCCCCTAGTCGGATGTCATAATGATCTGCAATATCGCTTCTTAGTTTAAGAATCTTTTTTAGAGACCAGCTCATACCTTCGTAAATTTTGCAGGTCCAGATGTTGGTTTCGTGTTTCATAAACCTCGTATGCACCCATTTTATCCATAGTGACTTCTGATTGCGCTCCAAAGCCCACAGATGCTTGAAGGTTAGAGCCTTGTTCCACTCGATACAGTTCTTCAAGTCGATGCCTCCCTCGTCCTTCGGTTTGCAGAGAGCGGTCCATTTGACTTTCTTTCGTCCTCTTCCACTACTACCCCATATAAAGTTTCTCATCAGTGTATCGAGTTCCTTCATTACCTTCTTTGGAATGACCATTTGCTGCGCCCAATAGCCAACTATGCTCATAACCACGGTTTTGATAAGTTCGATCCTCCCTGCATAAGAAAGTTTTTTTGCTGCCCAACTAGATATCGTGTTTTTTACCTTTTCAATCAGCGGCTTACAGTGTGAGATCTCGATCTGCTTCGCAGTTAACGGAATTTCTAAGTACCTTATGGGAAAGTTGCCTTCCTTGATGCCCATGATGTTGAAGATGTCCTGCTTTGTTTCGTCCTTCACGCCTCCATAAAATGCCACACTTTTGCTTTCATTAATAGTTAAACCTGTTACCTCAGAAACGAATGTTAGTGCAGCCCTAATAGTTTTAATGGAATCAACGTCTGCGTGCGCTAGAATGAACAAATCGTCAGCAAAGCATAAATGTGTTACCTCCTCTACCTCACAGAATGGGTGAAAGATGTATGGACGATTCTTTCGGAACATTGCGAAGATGCTCTCAAAGATCGCCATGATAGCTACGAAAAGGTAAGAAGAGAGGGGGTCCTCTTGCCTTACCCCGTTTTCACCCTTGAAATAGCCTTTGTGGACTCCATTGACGCTAACAACAAAGCAGGATGATGAAACACATTGCATAATCCAATCGATAAAAATCATAGGAAAAGCAGAAACAACCAGAAAGTCTCGAATGGCTTCCCATCTAACAGAGTCGAAAGCTTTCTTGATATCTATTTTGAAAGCCACTCTCGGGGATATTTTCTTTTTCTCGTAGCCTTTTAATAGGCTCTGCATGAGAAGAATATTATGAGAGATTGTCCTACCGGGGATGAATACAGATTGATTAAGATTTATTATTTTTCCTATTACATTTTTAAAACGTTTAGAAATGATTTATGAAATTATTTTATAAATCACATTGCAACAGGAAATTGGTCTGAAATCTTGTACTTTCTCAGGTACCGCAGTTTTGGGGATCAAGGTTAGGACCGCTGTATTCCATTGCTTTAACATCTTCCTATTTTTGAAAAACACCAGAACCCCATCAGTAACATCTTTACCCACAACCGACCAATTATCTTTGAAGAACTGTGCATTAAACCCATCAGGACCCGGGCTTTTATTCCCATCAATACTAAATTGAGCTTCTTTAACCTCAACCTTCGTGACCACCCTTCGCGACTATCTTCTGCAGAGATTTTCCTATCAATAATTTGATACAAGGTATTCAGGTGACTTTGATGTTGCTTTCTTGTACCCATAAGTTGTTTATAGAAATCAATAGCCAGATCTTGGACACCCTTATGACCTGAACATATTCACCATCATCATTCTTCAGCCTGTACACATTGTTTCTCATGTTTCTAGCCTTGCATTTTCTGTAGAAGAAAGCTGTGTTTTTGTCACCCAACGAAAATCAACTCTGTCTTGATTTCTGTCTAACAAAAATCTCTTCAAGCAGACTCAGTTTCCTGAAGTTTTCAAGCGCATATCTTTCTGTTTCATTGAGTTGTTCATCACTATCATCCCTTAATAACTTTTTTCTGAACCTCTTCCAGTTCTTCTCTAGCAGCCAGAACTCTATTGGAGATATTGTTGAACTTCTTCTTGTCAAAGCTTTGGAGATGATTCTTCAGGAGCTTAAGTTTCTCAGAAACCCTGTACATGTTGGAACCTCTAACATCTGTTGACCATACGCTTTCGAGAATACCCTTGAATTTATCATTATCCATCCAGAAATTGAAAAATTTAAAGGGCCTTTTGAACCTTTCTTCCTTTTCCCAGAACAATTTAATGGTAAGACCATGGGTAAGGGTAAGATTATCCATGGTAGCTTAACCATTAATGACGTGTTACTTGTAGACAATATGTGCTATAACTTGATTAGTATCAGTCAGTTATGTGATAATAGTTTGTCAGTTGATTTTCAAACTCATGCATGTATTGTTAAGGGCCATTATGGAAATACTCTATTAACTGGTAGTAGAGTAGGAAACTCATATAAAATGAATTGGCAAAAAGAATCTTCTGATCCTATATGCATGATTGCCAAGAATGACCATAAATGGTTTTGGCATAAAAGGTTGAACCATTTGAATTTCATAACCATTAACAATATTTGTTCAAACAACTTTGTTATTGGATTACCTAAATTGCAGTTTGTTAAGGACAAGGTATGTCCTGCTTGCCAGTTAGGCAAACAGGGCAGATCATCGTTCAAAAGTAAAGGGAAAATTCAATTCAGATGTTGTCTAGAACTGTTAAATATGGATATGTTTGGTCCAATTCCTATAAAGAGTCTAGGAGGAATGAAATTTGATCTAATTATTATTGATGACTTTTCTCGATTTACTTGGGTTGCATTTTTGCCATCAAAAGATAAAACTGCTAAAAATTTGATTAGAATATTTAAAAGAATTCAAAATCAGAAATCTTTGAATATTACATGCATTAGAAGTGACCAGGGAACTGAGTTCACTAATAGATACCTAACATCTTATCTCGAGGAGACTGGAATTAGGCACGAGTTGTCTAGAGCCAGAACTCCACATCAAAACGGCATTTCTGAGAGAAGAGTGAGGACTCTGAAGGAAGCAGCGAGATACATGCTAGCTGAATCAGACGTGTCTCAGAGGTTCTAGGCAGAAGCCATAAGTACTGCTTGCTATACACAAAATTAGTTAATAATTAACAAACGTTTTGATAAAACCCCCTATGAACTGTATTATGGAAGAATTCCCACAGTTTCTTATTTTAAGATATTCGGGTGTAAATGTTTTATTCATAACAATGGAAAGGTTTATCTGACCGCTTTTGATGTTAAAGTATATGAGGGATTCATGTTGGGATACTCTTGAGTAAGCAAGGCTTATAGAGTATACAAAAAAAGAACGCAAACCGTTGAGGAATCCCTCCATGTAGTTTTTGATGAACCTGTTGAGAGAAAATCTATTGATCTCATTGATCTTGCGGACAGACTAAAAGCGACAAGTTTTGAGTCTGTGAGTGAAGAAGAAGAAGCTCTAGAAAAACGGAATGTGTTGTCTGATCCAATGGCTGATCCGGTTGAGGTTCAACTAGACGTACAAACTCTTGTTCAACAAGATGTTGAGAGTTTAGACGTCGCGGAGTCACCCGTTCAGATGACCAATCCCCTTGGATCCAACTTCAAATGGAACAGAAATCATCCACCAGAATTGATCATCGGAAATCCCTTCTCTCCTCGAAGGACAAGACGTCAATTGATGGATTAAATGGCCATCTCTGCATTTATTTCTCATATTGAACCCAAGAAAATTGGTGAAGCCGTAGTTGATCCAGATTGGATCAATGCTATGCAGGAGGAGT
Organism: Impatiens glandulifera; assembly: GCF_907164915.1. Classification (NCBI taxonomy): domain Eukaryota; kingdom Viridiplantae; phylum Streptophyta; class Magnoliopsida; order Ericales; family Balsaminaceae; genus Impatiens; species Impatiens glandulifera. Next base: position 40,130,656 of record NC_061864.1, on the reverse strand, counting down.
TAAACCAATTTGTGAGAAATAAAGTGTGGCATCTTATTCCTAAACCAACTGATAAGTCAGTCATAGGAACAAGATGAGTCTTTAGAAACAAGCTTAATGAAGATGGTTTGGTCATTAGAAACAAAGCTCGTTTAGTTTCTCAAGGATAAAGACATGAAGAAGGTATCGATTTTGATGAGTCTTTTACACCGGTAGCAAGACTTGAGGCAATTAGAATCTTCCTAGCATATGCATCATTTAAGAACTTTAAGGTCTTTCAAATGGATGTGAAAAGTGCATTTTTGAATGGCAGATTAAGTGAAGAAGTATATGTTGAGAAACCACCTAGTTTTGTAGATCATGTGTTACCTAATAATGTTTATAAGCTTGATAAAGCATTGTATGGTCTGAAACAAGCTCCTAGAGCTTGGTATGACACTTTAACTAAATTTTTGTTTGATTATTATTTTGTTATTGGAACTGTGGATAAAACCTTGTTTAGATTCACTAAAGACTCTCACATTCTACTTGTTCAAATATATGTTGATGATATTATTTTTGGTTCAACTAACCCTAACTTGTGTGAGAAATTTTCTAAGCTGATGCAGGACACATTTGAAATGAGCCTGATGGGAGAATTAAAGTTCTTCCTTGGGCTTCAAGTCCGTCAGTTAGAAAAAGGGACCCTCATCAATCAGGCCAAATATACCAAAGAACTGCTAAAGAAGTTTGGAATGGAGCACTACTCTGCCACAACCACTCCAATGAATTCCTCTAGTAAATTGGATAGAGATGAAGGTGGCCAAAGTGTTGATGTAACAACATATAGAGGACTTATCGAATCCTTGCTATATGTGACTGCTAGTAGGCCAGACATTCAGCTTGCCGTTGGAGTTTGTGGAAGATTTCAGGCTAATCCTAAACTTTCTCACTTTACTGCTCCTAACGAATTCTTAAATACTTAAAGGGAACTCAAAATGTGGGACTGTTGTATCCGAAGGATTCCAGTTTCAATTTAACTTGTTTCTCAGATGCAAATTATGCAGGGTGCAAAATTGATAAAAAAAACACGAGTTGAACTTTCTAGTTCCTTGGAGATCGTCTAATCTCATGGTTCAGCAAGAAGTAGACGTCAGTTGCCAAGTCTACAACAGAAGCTGAGTATCTTGCAGCTGGCAGTTGATGCTCTCAGCTTTTGTGGATTCAACAACATCTCAGGGACTATGGGATTGAGGCTGATGAATCTCCAATCTTCTATGACAACACTAGTGCTATCGCAATCACCTACAATCCAGTTCTGCATTCTCGGACAAAGCATATTGAAATAAGGCATCATTTTATCCGAGAACACGTCAATCAAAAACAGATTCGTCTTGAATATATTCCTACAAATCAACAAACGACAGATATATTCACGAAGCCTCTACCCGAAGCTAAGTTTTCTCATTTTAGATATATTTTAGGTCTTATTGATCTTGATTGATGTGATTACGTGCATAATTTGAGAGGAAACGTATTGTTCAAAACGTAACTAAACAGACATGAAGACAAAGGTCTTAATATGTTTTAAGGATTAGGGATTTGAGAAACACAACTACTTAGACGTACGTCTACTCTAGTAGTTTAATCTTCCTTTTGAATATTTGTCTTGGTTATTTAACCTGCATGGTTAGACACATACGTCTAATAGACGTTAGACGTTATTATGTTTAAGAGCAAGTGGATGCTCATGTCTAACCAGACACACGTGCAGCACGTATTGTTCTTGCCTAATTGGACGTATACGTCTAATAGACGGATTTCCAAGTAGAAGTTGAAAATGTGAAAAGTAGAATAAGCGTCTAACTACTTGTGTAATTGGACTTTTCATCTTCTAGCTATTTGGACAACTGTCTTTTGATTATGTACCTGCATATGTACTTATTCCCGCCAAAAATCAAATCAGTCATTTCTCAAAAAGATTGAAGACACATGTCTCTCAATACATAAAGAATGACTAATATTTCTAATGACTTTAGTCTGTACGTTTAGTATTAACTGTGCATTTTCATGATTAATATTAAATGTTGCATCCCTTGGGAACAGATTTCTGAATTTTTGACGGTAGATATGATCATTAATATTAATTACACGATAGGTTTTTTATATTTAATGAGCGATATTACTTAAATGGTTGAGTATTTCAAAATTTGTGTCTCTCTCTCTAGAATTTGAATCGTCTAGTTCTTGTTCACCTAGTCGAAATGTCAACATTCTCTCCGAAATCCCTTCAAGTGGATTTTAGATCAGTGTCCACGTTGAAATCTCTTGGAATGTTGAAAATGTTTGAGTCATTAAAAGCCTCCGGGCTGCGAAAATTCCTCATCCTATCTATCACGAACAGTTGATTCGTGAGTTCCTTGAAATGGCTATTTTCTATCAAGACAAGTACATTGCTAGGATCGTTATGGGCAGGATGATCTGTATCTCCGAATGTTCGTTCAGTATGTTCTTTCAAATTCCCACTGTAGGTATTCCTGAGTTTTCACTTTCCCCATTTGAAATCATGTTCACAATGATGAATATCTTCTCTTATTCTCCCCTTATGGATATTCACGGGAGGAAAAGCATCTTGAAAGATGAGTTTGCTCTTCTCAGCGATATCATCTCCAAATCTATTCTCGCCAAAGAATCTTCCTACAAGTATTGTACGAAGGTTTTTGAGATAATGGTGGCTATCACTAGGGGTGTACCTGTCAACTAGACTAGTTTTCTCTTCGGAAATATGGTTAGAATGATTTGCGCTCGGAAGAGACTCTTTGGATTTGATGGTCCTCTTGGCGCTCTCCTTTGTTTTCTTGTCGATGAACCTGGTAAAGGGTATCATCTCTTTTCTAAAACTCTGAACAACCAGAAGGTTGTTGAATATGTTCTTAGGTGAAGAGGCTCAAGTCAAAGAAAAGGAAAAGAGATGTCTCCAACCCTCCTCTAACCGCAGTCATAGAGACTTCTTAGGTTGAAGATTATCCTTTCCAGAAAAAGATTAAGAAGAAGAAGAAGATTAGAATAGACTCTATTTTTATTTAAGATTAAGTTTTTGGAAGATCGTTTGATATTGTTGTGTTTTTAACTCATTTTGGTTATTTTTGGAAGAATGTTTTGTGTGTTTCTTATGAAAATACTCATATTTATGTGATTATGAATTTTATATTCTGAATGCTGTGTATTTTGAAAAAGTTTGTATGTAAACAGGGGAATGTTTACATTTATATGATGGATACGCTAATCTGTTGTCTATGCAGGATTTCAATCTCATCATCAAAAATGGAGAAATTGTTGGGTCAAATTATTTTGACTAAGTGCTGAAATAGTTTGACTATCGTAATTTTGATGATGAATGGATTATCTATGGATCTAATTGATTTTGATGCTGGTGTATCGAAATCAGGTTTTATTAGACTTGGTTCTAATGAGGTTCATTAGACCGATTTGACTTTAGATGCATGGTGTTATACGTGCAGTCTAACTCGTGGAGTTAGACGTAGAGTCTAGCTAGTGTAATTAGACGTGCAGTCTAACTTGTGGAGTTAGACGTGTAGTCTAATGGACTCGTAATTAGACGTGCAGTCTAATGGACTCGTAATTAGACGTGCAGTCTAATAGACTCGTAATTAGACGTGCAGTCTAACTCGTGGAGTTAGACGTGCAGTCTAATGGACTCGTAATTAGACGTGCAATCTAATTCGTTGAGTTAGACGTGCAGTCTAATGGACTCGTAATTAGACTTGCAGTCTAACTCGTGGAGTTAGACGTGCAGTCTAATGGAGTCGTAATTAGACGTGTAGTCTAACTCGTGGAGTTAGACGTGTAGTCTAAATGGAAAGAGAAAGTTAGACGTGCAGTCTAACTCCTTCAGATTAGTCTGAAGTGGAACCGTAATTAGACGTGCAGTCTAACTCGTGGAGTTAGACGTGCAGTCTAATGGAATGTGATATTAGACGTGCAGTCTAACTCCTTCAGATTAGTCTGAAGTGATTGTAATTAGACTTGAAGTCTAATCCCATTAGACTAGGTGGTCTAATGGATTCTGTTATTAGACGGGGATGTCCGATTTCATTAGACGAGGTCGTCTAATTAAAATACATCTAATGCCATGCTTAAGCAGTTGCTTGAAGCTAGCACCTGCCTACCCACTTGCTCTAGTTGTATGCTACTCCTGCTCCACTTTCTAGTGAAGATCAGTACGACAGTCAGGTGCAACCAAACAACCAATGCCACGTAAGCGAATATCCTTCATAGTATTTATTTTGCAGGTATATTTCTGAAGAATATTCGGTGCACTACCTGTTGTGTACGGCCACGATCCTTGTATTCAGAGTCTGCTGTGTACTATGGAGGCGTTCCAATAGAAGCTCGCCACGTATCATTATGAAGATTCGACCGTTAGTACCTGTTCATATTTAAAGATTCTCAAGGACAACGGAAGAACTGTCTTGCTTACTGGAATTATTGAGAAATCAAGCCTCTAAATATTCAAGTTGTTAGCTGCTTTCTTGCTTTACATTGTGTTAATCAAGAGAGAGTTAGAATCAAAGCATCGTTTTAGCTGAGTGATATTCTTTATCATATTGTAAGTTGAACAGAGTATGTTCTGTTCAACAGTGAGCTATTCGTGCAAACTGTATTTGATTCAAAGCATATTATAGTGAATCCTTCCGGTGGTTGGAAGAAGGGGTGACGTAGAAGAGTTTGCTCCGAACATCCATAAACAAACTGCTGTGATGTTACTTTTTGTCATCTTCTCATTCTTGTTCCTAAGCTTCAAACCTAAGTAAACATTTCCGCATGATTCTGTTTCAAGTGTTTACAAGGGTTTGCATAGAATATAAAGTGAATTAAATCCCTAACAAGATTTCTTTCAAACCGTTTTTTATAAGCCTTCGTCAATCGCAAGACCCCCGTCTCTATTTATTAAGTCGATCCTATCAGTTGTGATAAAGGAGTTTGTCAAGGTACTAAAATTATCGGTCAAAACCATGTAGAGCTCCAAAATATCGGTCCCGACTGAGAACATGCTAAAAATATCGGTCCTAGCAGAGAAAATGCTAAAAACATCAATCAAGACCAAACAAAAAAGATCAGTCAAGACCATGTAGACTGAGAATATCAATAAGAGGGAAATATCAACCATGATAAAGAAAATTAGGAACCTCAAGCTAGAAAAGACCGAGGGAAACAAAATCAAGACTAAAGAATCTCTCAAATTATAGGTTAGGACCGAGAAAAACAAGATCAAGACCGAGGTATCCTGAACCCTCAAATCGTGGGTCAGAACTGAGGGATACTGTGTCCCTATGAAGCTAGAAGGCCATGTCCTGACAAAGAAAAATAAAAGCAGCAACAAGGTGCTAAAGATGTTGTAATCAAGGGTCAATATTGAGTTTTTCTAGGTCCTCAAAAGCCACACATCTAGGTCGTGAGTCTATCCCTCACATTGCTAGAAATGCAAGCGAGGACAAAAGAAACACGGTTCAAATATTTTAAGGATAAAAATTGAGTAATAAAGTTTAGGACTTGAGGCTACTTTTCTGGATTGTGACCAAACAAATCGAGTGTTCAAAATGATGAATTTCTTGGTAAATCTCATGAATGCGGCCTCCAAACGCATGATTTCCGAGAAATTAAAAATCTGGAATTGAAGTTAGACAAGGGAGATGATCTAATCAAGGGTCAAGATATAATATTTTCACTTATTTAATATAATCTATTTTTTTAGTAATAAATATTTTTCAATTCATCATTTGAATTAAAATCATAACAAATATTTCTCCACTAATAAAGAGATATTCCTGAAATAAATAAAATTCTATACAAAATTTGTAAGCATCTTTAATAAATATTTTAAAGTAGTTACTAAACTAATTAATTTTTTATATTACTATACAAGAATAAAACATTGATTTATTATTTAAATATTAATGTATATAAACAGATAAATTCATTTGAAAAATATATTTTACGTTGGTTAGATAACATCACTCTCAGATTTGTTTATTATTGCAAATAGTTTAAATATAATATCTGGTTTAATGTAAGTTTAACACCAATATTTATTATTTATAATTTTATAATTAACCATTTTAAGTTTTAAAAGAGGATCACCTATCAAAAAACAACCTCCTTTTATTTACTCTTACAAAATATATACTATCAAAACTAATCATTACAAAAGAAAATTAAATTAATTATTTTTTAAATAATAATGAAGTGTCAAACTTACCCTACAATCACGCAATAAGTATACAGATCTATTACTAATTTAAATGAAATATATTAATTTTACGCCTATACAAATTAAGATATAAAAAAAATTAAATTTTTTTACAAATATACCAAATACAACAAAGAAATTGAAAGTTTTCACACTTATACAGAATACGACAAATAAATTCAAGAATTTCGCATTTTTGCATAATACGACAAAGAAATTGAAGTGTTTCAAGGTTTGAGATATTTTTGTAGCATAATAGTAAACTTCATGATTTATATAGTCTAATATCGATATTATGTTTATTAGATTTTACTATGTTTGTGATTTTAACGTTTTAATTATATTTTCTCAATTATAACCATCTTTAATATTAACCCACATATACCTAATTCTAACAACCTTGTAATTATTTTGTATAAATTATTAAAAATATGTTGGGTTAAGATTTGTAATGTTTAAACTGATTTTGATAATTTAATTTAAATAATCAAAAAGGGAGAAATTGTTTGGTTAAGATTTTTAATTGATTTAAAATAACTTAACAATTTTGATTTGATGATTGATGAAATAGTTTTTAATAAATGGATAAAACTAAGTTCAATAATTGTTAGTCATATCAAATATATAAATATATATTTATATATCAACATCTCAAGTGGTGTAGTGGTAAGTACACCTGCTTGTGATACATGTGAATTATCTGTACTGCATTGTACTACCACGATCTCAAGAATCTTTTCCTGTTGTACTACCCAGTACCTCATGGATAGTACATCTAACAGAAAGAGGACATGTGTCCAAAAGTAGGATTTGACCGTTAAAGCTTTTCAAGAATAAATTGCTGCCTAAAGACAACAGACAAATTGTTGGCTGAAAATATAAGACAGAAGACGAAGCTCTCTCTTTCCAATTGAATCACCAGATTTCTACAAGCTTGATTTCTTGAATCAACTTACTCTTGAACTACGTTGGATATTTTAAGAACTCGGCGAATATGCTTTCAGATATAGTAACTCTACCTCGTTCACTTTTACTTTGATTTCGTCGTCTACTAGTTTTGCTGTGTCGAAAAACTCGTGAACTGCTTCTGATAATATATCGTTGATCCATCGATAAAATGTCACAGTCGTGAATTTTCTATGGATTCGATTAACTCCCGAATATCGATCGATCCTGCATGCTTGATGCATTCAATGTCAACCTGCACAAAGTGGTTGAACAACACATTATCTTTTCCCATGATGAAGTTCTAGATTTAACGAAGAAGAAGAATATGGTTTCTAGAGAGAAGGTAGAGCAAAGTATATTAGGGTTTGCAAAATAATGTCTGATTCTGAAATCGTGCATTCCTACCAAATAAATAGTAAGTTATGCCCGTTAGAAGATTTGTTTCCAAACTAGGTAATGAACCGTCACACTTTGACGTGTGACCTCACGTTCCCCCAACATCGGAAAAATTGGCGCATTGTTTGAAAATGGGTCTTTTCCCGAGGTAGAAATAAAGATAATCGTTTGAATTTTAATGATTAACATTAAATCATGTATTTAAATGCAGTTTATTAAATAACCATTTTTAGGCATGCCGATTTAACACATTTAAAGACTTTATCATTTAATTAATAATCAATACATATATTAAATGCACCTTAACAACATCATGCCGATTTAATAAAAGTAACTGGTTTTTGAACAAAATAATTGTTTTTTCATGAGGACTTAGGCTTGAATAGTTAAAACAGAAATGTTTGAACACCCTAGATTTTATACCTTCTGATTTCCGCTGCTTCTATTCTATGGTTCTAGTTTTCGACCTTTTCTTTGGTCAGAATGTTGGATGGTCGGACGAAAGTTCCCGGTCCGAGGTTGGCGTTGAACGAAAGAAGAAGACTGTTGATTTGAGGAATGTAACCGATCATTTTTCGAAAAGAGGAGATCATTTTCTTCAGGTTCTCGAAAATGACTTAGGACTAGTTGATCGGGGTGCCATAGACTATGGCAATCATCATTTTGAAGATCTTTTTGGTGTAGAAGTGAGTGGATTCTTTTGCCATAATGCTTCTGCCGACTATGTCACATAGAATCTGGATGTGGTGACATAGCCTTGATTTGAGTCCATGAGTTTCCACCGGAATCTAAGAGATTGAGAAGAGAAAAGTTATATCATGGATGACATTTTCTGGAGATGGTGGGAAATCGGTAAAGTATTCGAGGGGAGATCGAAGAATTGACCAAAATTTGCTTCCCCGATCGTGATAGATTCACCTCTTACCCTTGATACGATTGATTCGTTGATGATTCTGGAATTTGTGAAAAATTTGATTACTTCTTCTTCAAGGATCCTTTGGGATCCTTCAAGGAATTTCCTCAGACCAGAACTAGCCATAGGTTCAAATATAGTTTCGCGAAATTTATCATCGTCGATAGTCAGAACTGATTCAAAATCAATAATGAGAGAAGTACGAGCGGATGCTAGACTCATTTTTGGAAATAGGTTTTGAAGAGAGAGTTTTTAGACTTTGATAGATCTGATGAAGATTTGTTGTGATTTGTTCTTAGATACACCATTCTTAAATAGGCATATGAAACTGATTGAAGGTTATCCGAATAGATCTAGTCGTTAAGATGGTCATTGAAAAGACATGACCTTTTACATTACCCAAGGAGCAATAATTGATCTTGTGAGACACCTTTTCAGAGAATATTCTCAAAAGTTTCATAAGGAGTAACTGACCGGTCAAAGAGACCGGTTAATTATTGGGGCGAAAAACCGTACCGATCAATTTATGAGAAGCAACCGCTTCTTCATAAGAATGTTCCCGGAGTTTATATTAAAAAACAGTGTGATGGAATTATATTGAAAGATCAAAGTCCTTATTTTAATAGGTCATTTTAATAAAACCACATTTTCATTAATATTTGTGGAAGGAAGAGATTACAAGACATTGCACAACCGATTAATGAGACAAAATGTTGGGTTTACATTCCAAATAAGATTGTTTGATAGATATTGATCTAATATCACTAGCTTGAAGATCCAAAGGTCAGTTATTTTATGATTCTTGTTCTCTCTACTTAGTCGATATGCGCCTGCACGCTTTCCTTAGTGAGAAATTGGGATGGATGAAGGGTGGTTCCACGACCGAGATAGATGTCGATGTCAAAGACTAGTAATAGGGGGGAATATCCGGTTATCATCTTGTCTGAAGTGATCATTTTCTTCAGATTATCGAAGATTATTTTTGACAAGTTTATAGGAGTTCCTTCGGCAATGGCAACCATCATCTCAAAAATTCTTTGGGAATAGTAGTTAGTGATTCCTTGGTAAGAATTCTTTTGCCAATGATCTCACTAAGGATCTGATATTAATTGTGAAGGAGCGCTTTAGCTCCATACATATCGACTGGATTTTTAGAGTAAGATAGATGATGACACATCTCATTGATGACTTCATTAGAGATTGAAAGGTCAGAGAAGCCTTCAGTTGGTAGCTCACAACTTCATGTGAGATCCATCTCACTAAAGAAGAATTCCTGACCTCGAACTTGGGAAAGGATAAAGTCTTCATGGATTATATTGGCATTCTTGAAAAATTCAAGAATGACTTCATTGTTTATGGTAAATCGGTTTTCTAGAAATGGCCTTAAACTGGTTGCTTCAAGAGATCAGAACATTGATGAGACTACCATATCTTCATAGGATAAGACTGCTTCGAAGTCTACTAGTAGGGTGTTGTTTGAGAGAGTGAGATTCATCTCTTGAGAGTAGTCTTTTGCTTGTGAGAGAATGTTTCAATAATTTTCAGTTGTTTGGTTTTTATGATATCGGTATTATATAGAGGAAAAGGGTATTTTCCCATTGGAATATATCTTTTATGTTGTTAGGTATGTAAGGATTTCATCTAAGATTTTGGATGGTCAAAGAAGAAGATATTTATTTCATTTCCAAGAAAATGACATTTTAGTGAAATGTCAGTCCTCCACTTTGAACAATGATAGACATAGGTCATCACGTTGTTTGATCAATGACTGTTTTTTTCACAAGGAATATGTTCAAACAAATATTTATAAACGCTGGCTAGATGTTCCATCTTGAAAGAGAAATGAGACTACCGAAATTTCCATGTAAAGTACCGATTGACTGTTCATAAAGTCATTATTAGTGCGATCGGTTATTTTATCCTGAAGAAAGACCGCTTTTGCTTATCGTTGTAAATTTCACTGGTCGGTAATTGTTCAATTATAAATAACCAATCGGTTTACCAATTTATTTTAGCAGTTTGGTTTTACATTTTAGCAGGTTCGGTTCTGAGATGCTTTCTAACTAACTAGTATCAGGCCGACTGGTTTCCTCAACAGTTTCTGAGGTTTCTATTTCTTATTGTAAGGAAGCTTGATCTTGTTGAAATTCAGCGTTTTTAGCCAATTGGTCAAAAACAAATCTTCTATAGACCGGAACCTCATCTTCACTATTAGATTGAATATTTAAGTCTTCCAATCTGTTAGATAAATCAATGGGTGATGGACTATTACTTTCAACAGATTCGTCAAATACGACATGAGATGATTATTCAACCGTACGAGTCCTATTATTGTAAACTCTATATATTCTTTACTAACTTTAGAATAACCTATCATGATACCAACATCTGATTTAGCGTCGAAAGTAGTTAGATAATAGTTGCCATTGTTATGGATGTAACACTTACAACCAAAGATCCTAAAATACTGGATGTTAGGAACTTTGTCATGGTATACTTAAAAAGGCATTTTGTTAAGACGTTTGTTTATCATGGATCGGTTTTGAGTATAACATGTAGTATTGATAGCTTCTACCCAAAGTTTGTGAGCAACATCCAAATCGGCTATCATGGATCTTGCAGCTTCCTTGAGGGTTCAGTTTCTCCCCTCAACTAGTCTATTTTGTTGAGGAGTTCTTACACTAGACAACTCGTGTCTAATACCGGATTCCTCAAGATATGACATTAATGTTCTATTAATGAATTCGGCGCCTCTATTACTTCTGATCTTATTGACACGTACATATTTTTCATTTTGTACTCTTCTAAGCATCTTAATCAAATTTGGAGTGGCTTGATTTATAGAAACTAAGAAAATAACCCAAGTATATCTAGAGTTGTCATCAATAATTACCATAGTATAGTTCATTCCTCCTAGGCTAGTTACCTTAATAGGTCCGATAAAATCCATGTGAAGAAGTTCTAAGCATCTACTAGATTGAATGTTTCCCTTACTTTTAAAGGTTGATTTAATTTGTTTGCCCATTTGACAAGTAGAACAAACTTTATCTTTTGAAAACTTCATATTAGGAATTTCTTGAACTAGTTCCTTAGTGCAAATGTAGTTGATTGTCTTAATGTTTAAGTGATTTAATCTTTTATCCCATAGCCAGTTTTGATCATTCTTGGCAATCATGCATACAGATTTAGGACATTTAACCTTCCAGCCTACTTTGTAAATATTTCCTATCCTATGCCATGTTAATAGAGTACTACCCTGTTGATTCTTAACTAAGCATGTTTGTTTGTAAAATTCGATAGTGTATCCTATATCACACATTTGACTAATATTGAGCAGGTTAAAGTATAGATTTTCAACAATGATAGGATCGGCTTTATCGTTAAAGACGGGGGTCTGGCTAAGGATGAAAGATTATGAAAAACGGTTTGATAGAAATCCTATTAGGGATTAATATCTCTTTCTATTCTACGCAAACTTGTGTAAACACTTGAAACAGATTCAAGGCGGAATTGTTTACTTGGGTTTGAAGCACAAGATGAAATATGAAAAGATGACAGAAATGAAGAACACAAAAGTTTGTTTATTGATGTTCGGAGAAACTCTCCTACGTCACCCCTTCTTTCAACCACCGGAAGGATTCACTATAATATGATGAGAATAAAATGCAGTTTACACACACACTTAGCTCACGATTGAACAGAACACTTTCTGTTCAATTACAAGATGAAGAATATCACTCAGCTAATGGTGTTTTGATTCTAGCTCTCTCTCTTGATTCACACACAGTACAATCAGAAAGAAGCTTCACAGAATGAGTTCAGTAAGCAAGATGATTGAGTAGTCTCTCTCTGCAAAATCATATTGCTTATTCGTTTGTATTAGCTTGAAAACCGATGCTTCGTCCGTTCTCCTTAGGATTGATTAAATACTGAGCAGGGACTAACAGTCGAATCTTCAAGAATGATACGTGGCGCTCTTCCATTGAAAAACCTCCATTGTACACAGCAGGTTCTGAGCACAAGGATCGTGGCCGTACCGAACTGGTAGTGTGACGAATATTCCATCAGGGATGTACCTGCAAAACAGGTAATGTGAGGAAAATTCTATTACGTGGCATTCCTTGATTGGATGCATATAGCTGTTGTACTAATCTTCACTGGAAAGTGGAGTAGGAGTAGGGTACAAATATAGCACGTGGGTAGGAGAAATGCTAGATTCAAGCGTACTACTTAAGTAGAGCATTAGACGTATTTCAGTTAGATGGATTTGGGAAAATCAGTCTAATGAAATAAGTCAACTCCTTCTAATAAAAATTTCTATTAGACCGTCTGGTCTAATATAATTAGACTCGCGTCTAATTACAATAACCATTAGACGGGTACATCTAACTCCACTTAGTTAGACTACACGTTTAATTCTAGTTCTACCTCAGACTAATCTGAAGGAGTTAGACTCACGTCTAACTTTCACTAATTAGACTACCCGTCTAATTATTACATAACCATTAGACCGGCACGTCTAACTCCTCTAAGTTAGACTGACGCGTCTAATTCCGGTTCTACCTCAGACTTGTCTGAAGGAGTTAGACTCACGTCTAACTTTCACTAATTAGACTACCCGTCTAATTATTAAATAACCATAAGACCGGTACATCTAACTCCATTGATTTAGAATGACACGTCTAATTCCGGTTCTACCTCAGACTTGTCTAAAGGAGTTAGACTCACGTCTAACTTTCACTAATTAGACTACCCGTCTAATTATTAAATAATCATTAGACCAACACGTCTAACTCCACTGAGTTAGACTGCCACGTCTAATTTCGGTTCTACCTCAAACTTGTCTGAAGGAGTTAGACTCACGTCTAACTTTCACTAATTAGACTACCTGTCTAATTATTAAATAACCATTAGACCAGCACGTCTAACTCCACTGAGATAGACTGCCACTCCTAATTCTGGTTCTACCTCAGACTTGTCTGAAGGAGTTAGAATCACGTCTAACTTTCACTAATTAGACTACCTGTCTAATTATCCAATAACCATTAGACTGCCACGTCTAACTCCAATGAGTTCGACTGGCTTGTCTAATTCCGTGTATTGATTAGACTATCCGTATAATCTTTACATCTATTAGACTTACACGTCTAACTCCGATGAGTTAGATTGTACGTCTAATTCTATTAGACTCACGTCTAATTCCATTAGACTTACGTCTAATTCCGTGTATTCATTAAACAATCCGTCTAATTCTTCACACATCTATTAGACTTACACGTCTAACTTCGATGAGTTAGACTGTACGTCTAATTCTATTAGACTCACGTCTAATTCCATTAGACTTACGTCTAATTCACGCGTCTATTAGACTGCACGTCTAACTCCGTTGAGTTAGACTGTGCGTCTAACTCTATTAGACTTGCGTCTAATTTTATGCGAATGAAAATCAAAATAAGTCTAATGATCCTTATTAGGTCCAAGTCTAGTGACATGTTGTCTTAATACACTTGTATCAAAACTCATTGGTTATTTCATCATCAAAATATTAGAGGATAAATTATTTCAACACTTAGTCAAAATTATTTGACCCAACAATTTCCCCCTTTTTGATGAAGAAATTGCAAACCTGCATACATATAACAAGACATGCATTCATCCAATAAATAAACAAACACCTTGTTCGCTTACACCATTCATCCAAAAAGAACCAGTATTCAAAAAACTTATCAGGAAACCATGTTCAATAAAGTTAAATAGAGTAAAAGAGGAGAGATCATTGTTCTTCCCTTTTTACTCGAGGATCGGTTGGACTCATTTCTTGCCCGGGAAGCATGTTCATGAAATGAGGATAGTTGCGACCACCACGACCTCCTGCACTCGATCTTTCTCCACGCTCAGCACCGCTGGCACGTCCACCTTGATCGACATTGGATAGCCTACTCCGGCCACCACCATTTCTTCCTCCACGCTCAGTACCGCTTCGACCACCACCTCTCTTGGTTGGCCTAGGATTGTCATCAGTACTTGGGGCCTGCCTGGATCTGGTCCCGGTTGACACACCATCATTCCTTCTACTTGACTCACCTTGAATTGGTCGAGGTTGAGCACTTTTAGCATTGCCCAAAGCATCCTCCTTCGCTTGAAACTTCCTAGCAGTGGTCTTAGCAAATGCTTGTCGTTCATTATCATTTCTGTTCATGCAACCCTGCATTTCTATCATCTGATTCTTTACCAGACTGAATTCATCCATGGTTTCCTTGTGGCGTTCGTCATTGATATGCCTCTCAATGTCAAACAGTTCACTTTGGCGACTGAAGCATTCCTTTTCAAACTTTGAGAACTTTACATTTGAGACGTGGGTCTCATAAGTATTCATCTTCAAGGTCTTATCCAGCTCAGTTAGGATCTTGAAAATGTTGCTGAAATTCGCTCTTTCCTTTTCCCTAGAGATCATTGACTGACACATAGTCTTCTGCATTGAGGAGAGCATAGACCTCATAGATCTTAACATTTTATTTCCTCCAGCAGATGGACCTTCGTGAGAAGACACTTCTTCAGATTCTGCTGCCATACTTTGAATAGGCTCAAAGTTTGTATGAAC
Source organism: Impatiens glandulifera (assembly GCF_907164915.1). NCBI lineage: Eukaryota > Viridiplantae > Streptophyta > Magnoliopsida > Ericales > Balsaminaceae > Impatiens > Impatiens glandulifera. Next base: position 40,115,569 of record NC_061864.1, on the reverse strand, counting down.
CTACAAGGATTGCTCTGACTGATTTACTTCAGCATTCTTAGCCGCTTTATCGTGATCTTCTTCTTCAATTTCTTTTTGTGCCCTTTCAAATCTTTCGAGCAGATTTCCAGAATAGTGACGGGGAATGCAGATGTTTTGGTGAACACTTCCCACAACGCCATCAGGAAATAAGTAGGTCTTAACAACTGTTGATTGCTCATCCTGTTCCTCCTTAGACGAGGAACTTTCTTCTTCATCATTTTTCTCTTTAGAGGGTTCCCCCTCAGTTCTTGTTGTTTCTGGCTGAGTGACCTCGACCAGTTTCTCTTGAACACCCTCTGTTCTTGCAACAGGTGTTATAATTTCATCTTCTTCAATAGGAGCTTTCTAAGCCTCATCTGCTACATCTTCTATGATCACTTCTTCAACATTTGTCTCAAGAGCTTGTTCAGGCTCTTGAACATTCACTATTCCTTCTTCTTCATTCAGAAGCTCTTGAACATGATGATCTTGAATGCGTCTCTCTTCGTCAGAAAGATTCCCGAATTCGATCAGGAGAGCAGCATCTGAATCATCAACATCTGGAATGTACATTGCTTCTTCTTCGTTTAAAGGTAATGCGCCAGAGCAATCGGCGCCATGAATGTATCTAGATGCAGCAGAAACATAGCTTTCTATGATATCATTCAACTTTTTAAGTACTTTTGCTTCAACATCAGCTCCTTTTGCATCAGGGTTGAAGTTAGCTTTCTTGGCTTCATAGATTGGAAACAGAGCTTTTCCAATAATGCAAGCTTCCACCAGTTCTCTCTTGTTCAACGCTTCACCCACATCTGAAGTTCTTGCCCATTTCAGGACTTTCTTTTCGTGTGCTACTCTCTTCTTCCATTCTTTTGTTATGGCAGCATTAGACAGAGAGTCGTTGTACTTAGAGGACAGCCTCTCAGTACACCAGGAATCATAGATTCTTAACTTTTCAAAGGAATGAACTTTTACTTGATCCAGAATAAGATCAACGATACCTCTTGCTTCAGATACCTTCTCACGAGCTTGAAATGTAATGGAATTCCCTTTTCCAACAACCTCTACAGGTTTTGGAGCTGGTCTGGGTTCACCAATTACAATTCCTCTTGTCCCTTTCCTGGCCCGCAACAGTTCGAAGGCAGATTGGTGTTTCAAACAGAGCTCAGTAGGAAGCTCTCTACAGACAATCTTTCCGACCACCAAGGAATCCTTGGGAGCATGAATGTTGGGTTCACTAGCAACAAGGGTAGGAACAGCACCTTGTTCTGGTTTCGATGACTCTGAAGCACCGACGGCTACATGATCAGATTGAATAACAGGAGACTCCGCCCTGTTAATAGTTTCAACATTTGGACCGGCTGACTCAACAGCAGGCCCTTCAACAAATTCTCTCAAGGGAGAGAAAACAGATTCAGCCTGTTCCACTTCGGGAACATCAAATTTTGGCACAGCAGCCAAGGATTTAGAAGACTTTATCTTAGCAGATTTAGACGCGCGGGGCGCCTTTGTCTTCTTCTCCTTTGAGGCACAAGACCTCGAAGGTTTCCTCAAATAAGTTGAGGGAGTGGATAACGATGTCATCGGGGTTGCAGTAAGTACGCCTGGACCTTGCTTCACCCTTGAATCAACAGATTCGGAGTCCTTCTGATTTGGGCTCCTCATGCTGGAGGAACTGGCCTCCGATTCGTTTACAGTTTTGGTTCTCTTTACCCCTGTTGACATAACAAAAGAAGAAGGCTTTGATCGGGTGGAAGGCCTTCCACCAGTCTGGAAACTAGAAGCCCCATATGTAGACTCTAGGTTGTTCTTCATCCTCGTCAAAGTGCTGGCCACCGTAAGTGCAGTAAAAACTCTTGGAGAGTTAATCTGCGCCTGTTCACCAACAGGAATCCCCAAAAACTTCAACATGTGGCTCAGTTGAGCCGCATACGTGATACTCTCCTTGTTCGTCTGACTAATAGAGTAGCACAGATTCTGAAACAGGGTATGACCCCAGTTCACTTGGATCCCTTTAGAAATGGCGCACATATAGTCAAAACGGTATTGACTATAGAGATTGAAAGAGCCAGCCTTCCCTTGCAACGCCTTCGCCACCACGTCGTTTAGGAGAATGAAGTGAGGTTTGAATACCTTCTTGTATCCATTCACATGGATCTTAGAACCGTCAGCAGAGAAGGAAGTCTTCATTTCCTCCATGATTTCTGAAGGGAACACCAAGTCGAACAGATGACCCTCCGTTAGAAGTTCAAAGAACTCCGCATAAACCGCTTCGTCAAAAGAGATCTCTTTTCCGTTAACGGTTGCTACGATGAAATCATCCACCATAACTGTCGTTTTGAAAAACTCGCGAACTTCATCTTCATAGAAGATGAACGGTCCGCCCAGATACTTCCTCAACCCAGAATATTCTAGGGTTTGGAACATCTTTACCACCTCCGGCTAATCAAAGGAATATACCGATGGAAAGTCCACCTGCAAAGTACAGTGACCGAGAGTGATTTTCTTCACCATTTTGAGAGAATGTGAATCGATACGATATTTCAGAGAGTTTTAGTGAAAGAAATGCAAGAAAACTAGGGTTCTTAGAGATTTCGAGAGATTGAAAGTTTTCAAAATCATGCAGGAATGTCCTTATATAGATGAAAAATGGAAATACAGAATAACCGTCTATTCTAGGGGTATGGCCCATTAATAAATGTTAGACGTCTTTTTTCAAGAAGTAATCATTAAAAATGAGGGTATATCAGTCATTTTCTCTAAACTTGATAGACATGTGTCTTCATGTTATTAAGAGATGAATGTTCGATATTTTGAGCGGGAAAAGCAGATAGCTCTCAGCGTGTGACAGCTGTCCCTGATCAGTCTAATCGGCACGTAGTTAGACGTTTTTCTTACTTCACAAATAACACAGCGTCTATTAGACGGATGAGTGTATTAGACGCATTAGTCTAATTCCGTGTTTATAACAAATCCGTTTAATGTTTATTAGACGTGTACGTCTAATTCTGCATAAACAACACGTGTTAGACGTGTGTTTATTAGACGTGAGCATCCTCTTGCTCATGACGTAAAAACGTCTAACGTCTATTAGACGTGTCCGTCTAATTGCGTGGATATAAAATCTCAACATATAGACTTAGATGTATTGATTGTGAGCAAAAATACATCTAAGTACATACTTTTTCTTTTAGACACTCTTGTCTAATTAGACCGATTAAGGATATTCGTCTAGAGAATATCTTTAATTATAAAGAAATTTTTCTTCTCAAAAATGAATATGGACATTAGAGTTTTATAAACAATTTTTGTGGTTCAAAGACCAAAAACATTTTTAACAAATAAAAGCATTTATTCTTCCAGAATGGCAAGTGCCATTGTTAATCTTCCAAGCTGTGTACTTAGAGGAGTACTCTTCTAACTTCCTTCCCGTTATCCTCCTGCATCACCTACAAAATGAACTATTTATAAATCTTGGTACCCACACTCAATTGGGTCCTCGATCAATTAGTCCCTTAGGAATCCATATTTGAGTTATTCTGATGGATTTCCCATGTTGTGTTGTGATTAATGCATAAGATTTTGACTTAGCAGATGACTTCCTACTAGCCATTGATCCTTTGAGTTTTGAAGAAGGTTTTCTTTTAAAACTCCTTGACTTAGAGTCAGGTTTTCTTTTTCTAGCTTATTCTTAAGCCAACTAACAGTCGGTGGAACATAAACTATTTCATTTTCGAAAGCAACTTCTTCATGAATAGGATCAGATTCAATGTCAGTCATACTTCCTTTGACAAAACTTATTGGCTTAAGTTTGTCATTTGGCTTTGAATTTTTGCAAGACAGGTTAGGGTCATTGCTATCAAATCCCAATCCGGATCTAGATCCAACAAGTTTCAACATGTTGATCTGATATTTGACAGCATCACCAGACCTTGTCCATGCACAGACAACATAATTAAGCCTTTTGTTGTCAGATGAAAAAGTTTGAATCTGTTTCTTAAGCATCTCATTTTCAGATGAGATCTCTTCAATCTTCTTTTCAAAAACATGTGACACTTCCTCTTTAGACAGATTTGGTTTATTTAAATCTGATGAAGATTTAGTTTCATTTAGAGATTCTGCTAGCTTTCTGTACTCGATGACCATCTCATCTAGTGCAGCTACTAGTTGTTCCCTTGAAAACCTTTCGGAGGAGAAATCAAATACCTCAGTTTTCTGAGTTCCTTCCTCATCTTCTCTAGCCATGAAGCAAGCCACGTCTTCTTCATCACTTTCACTGGATGAGAAGTACGAGCCACGAATGCTTCCTCTGTTCTTTCCGTCACCATCCATAAGAGCCTTTAGCTCTTTTCCATCTTCCTTGGCATCTTCACGCTTTGGCTTCCGGTATTCCGATGCATAATGACCTTTAATACCACAGTTAAAACATGTAACATTAGCTTTAGATTTTCTATTATCATTAGAATTTGAAGAGTTTGAGTTAGAGTTGCTCTTCTTCATGAAGTCGCCAAACTTCTTCACAAAGAGAGACATGGCATCGCTGCTGAGCTGCCATCTTCACGTCCGGAGCAGTTGGTGGCTCTTCAGCAGTCACCAACGCCTTGGAATTAATAACGGACGAGGGTTAATCTTCTTCCATCTTACATTTCAGCTCGAACTCATAGGCCTTAAGGTCTGCGAAGAGATCAAAGAGAGAGATCTTGTTCAGATCTTTGGATTCTCTCATCGCCATAGTCTTTATGTCCCATTCCCTTGGAAGAGCACGCATGACCTTGATAGCAAGTTCCCGGTTGCTATAGGTCTTGCCTAGGATGGACAAAGAGGAGACGATCTTGCTGAATCTGGTGTCGAAATCGTTCATTGTTTCACCAGGACGCATTTTGAAGCTGTCGAACTGTTGAGTGACAACCATGATCTTGTTTTCCCGGGTTTGCTCATTTCCCACACACAGTTGAGTGAGTCTGTCTCAAACTTCTTTGGCAGTGTCACATTCGATGATGTAATTGAACGTACTGTCATCGAGAGATCTGTACAGAACATCAAGAGCCATGTTGTTGAGGTTGTTCTGCCTCTTTTCATCAGCGGTCCAGTCGGCCTTCTCCTTATCAATCTTGATAGGACCTTCTGTGACAACACTCCACATATCATCATGAAGAGAAGAGAGATGAGCACAAACTCTTTTCTTTCCAAACAATGTAGTTTTCACGAGAGAAGGTTGGAATGGCTGTAGCACTGGAATCTTTGGGTATGTTCGACATATTTCAGGAAAGGCTTGAGAATAGAAACAGGGCTCTGATACCAATTGATAGGATCGACTTTATCGTTAGAGACGGGGGTCTGGATAAGGATGAAGGCTTATGAAAAACGGTTTGATAGAAATATTGTTAGGGATTAATATCTCTTTTTATTCTACGCAAATTTGTGTAAACACTTAAGACAGATTCAAGACGGAATTGTTTACTTGGGTTTGAAGCACAAGATGAAATATGAAAAGATGACAGAAATTGAGAACACAACAGTTAGTTTATGGATGTTCGGAGAAACTCTCTTACGTCACCCCTTCTTCCAACCACCGGAAGGATTCACTATAATATGATGAGAATCAAATATAGTTTACACACACTTAGCTCACTAGTGAACAGAACACTTTCTGTTCAATTACAAGATGAAGAATATCACTCAGCTAATGGTGTTTTAATTCTAGTTCTCTCTCTCGATTCACACACAGTACAATCAGAAAGAAGCTTCACAGAATGAGTTCAGTAAGCAAGATGATTGAGTAGTCTCTCTCTGCAAAATCAGATTGCTTGTTTGTTTGTATTAACTTGAAAACCGATGCTTCGTCCGTTGTCCTTAGGATTGATTAAATACTTAGCATGGACTAACGGTCGAATCTTCAAGAATGATACGTGGCGCTCTTCCATTGGAAAGCCTCCATTGTAAACAACAGGTTCTGAGCACAAGGATCGTGGTCGTACCGAACTGGTAGTGCGCCGAATATTCCATCAGGGATGTACCTACAAAACGGGTAATGTGAAAAAAATTCTCTTACGTGGCATTCCTTGATTGGATGCATATAGCTGTTATACTAATCTTCATTGGAAAGTGGAGCAGGAGTAGGGTACAACTATAGCACGTGGGTAGGAGAAATGCTAGATTCAAGTAGAGAATTAGACGTATTTCAGTTAGACGGATTTGGGAAAACCAGTCTAATGAAATAAGTCAACTCCTTCTAATAAAAACGTCTATTAGACTGCCTGGTCTAATATAATTAGACTCGCGTCTAATTACAATAACCATTAGACGGGCACGTCTAACTCCACTGAGTTAGACTACACGTCTAATTCCGGTTCTACCTCAGACTAATTTGAAGGAGTTAGACTCACGTCTAACTTTCACTAATTAGACTACTCGTCTAATTTTTAAATAACCATTAGCCCGCACGTCTAACTCCTATGAGTTAGACTGACGCGTCTAATTCCGGTTCTACCTCAGACTTGTCTGAAGGAGTTAGACTCACGTCTAACTTTTACTAATTAGACTATCTGTCTAATTATTAAATAACCATTAGATCGACACGTCTAACCCCACTGAGTTAGACTGACGCGTCTAATTTCGGTTATATCTCAGACTTGTCTGAAGAAGTTAGACTCACGTTTAACTTTCACTAATTAGACTACCCGTCTAATTATTGAATAACAATTAGACCATCACGTCTAACTCCAATGAGTTAGACTGCCACGTCTAATTCCGGTTCTACCTCAGACTTGTCTGAAGGAGTTAGACTCACGTCTAACTTTCACTAATTAGACTACCCGTCTAATTATCCAATAACCATTAGACTGCCACGTCTAACTCCAATGAGTTAGACTGGCACGTCTAATTCTGCGTATTCATTAGACTATCCATCTAATTCTTTACGTCTATTAGACTTACACGTCTAACTCCGATGAGTTAGACTGTACGTCTAATTTTATTAGACTCACGTCTAATTCCATTAGACTTACGTCTAATTCCGTGTATTCTTTAGACTATTCGTCTAATTCTTTACACATCTATTAGACTTACACGTCTAACTCCGATGAGTTAGACTATACGTCTAATTCTATTAGACTCACGTCTAATTCCATTAGACTTACGTCTAATTCACGCGTCTATTAGACTGCACGTCTAACTCCATTGAGTTAGACTGTGCATCTAACTCTATTAGACTTGCGTATAATTTTATGCGAATGAAAATCAAAATCGGTCTAATGACCCTCATTAGATCCAAGTCTAGTGACATGTTGTATTAATACACCTATATCAAAACTCATAAGTTATTTCATCACCAAAATATCAGAGGATAAATTATTTCAAAACTTAGTCAAAATAATTTGACCCAATAAACAAGTAATACGTCATTTATAGTTAAGTTACCATGAACAATCTTACCCCTACCCAAAGCCTTACCCTTAGAGATATCACTGAAGATGGTCTTTAAATCAAATTCTTTTACAATGGCAGTTAACAGCTTGCCGTTTCCTATCATGTGCCTAGAGCATCCATTGTCCAAATACTATTCCTATTTCTCCAAGCATTTAATCTATCTTCCCTAAAAAATACAACTATTTACACCCTTTTGATACCCATATTTAATTGGATCCACGGTAAATTAGTCCATTGGGAATCCATACTCGAATTAATCGAATGAATTTCCCTATAATAGTCATAATAGTTCTACTTGTATCAAGCTTGACATCTCTCTGCCTGCCTTTGAATACCTCATTGTGTGGTGGTGATGATCTTTGATGAGCTTTTTCTGCCTTTCTATCGTGTTCTTTCCTTACCGGCCGGTTGAATTTTCTTCTCTCAGTAATGAGCCATTGCGACTTGTCGGTTGATCCTACATACGTTTGTTCTTTTGCCAATTTTTAATCGTGACTTCCTTCATTATCGGTTGATGACTCTTGACAAAGTTTTTGAATGGAAGCTTGTCTTTACTGACTTTCAACTCTTTGTAGTTAGATGATTTAGACTTATCTGAATTACTATTGTTATAACCTAGACCGAACTTTCAATTATAAGGTCTTTGAAGACTTGTCATCTGGCTCACAGCATCTTCAGATCTTTCCATACAGCCATCACGTATATTGTCCTTTCATTTTCTTCAGTCAACGATTGAACTGTCTCCTTGAGCTTCTCATTCTATAAGTATAGTTAAATCATTCCATTAGTTTGAACATTTAACTAAGTTGGTACAAGATTAGACAGGTTCCTGTGCTCAATTACCATGTCATTGAGTGTAGTAATTAGATCCTCTCGGGTGAATTTCTTAAGGATAAAGTCGAATACCTTTTCTTCATTAGACATAATACATCTGATTACTTCATCATCACTGTATGAATCTCTATGTGCCTACTAGCTTCCACCATCATCGACTATAAGGCCTTTTGGATCTCCTTGCCTTGACTGTTTGACTGGTGACCTTCCCTTTTATTCTAATCGATTAGCTTTCGGTTGTCCCTTCTTGGCTTTCGGCATTCCGACATGTAGTGACCCAAGACATCAGAATTAAACAACGAACGTTAGTTTTGTTACCGTTAGAGTAGTTCTAGTTATAGGAGTTGGTGTGTTGGTTCTTCTTCATGAACTTTCCGAACTTCCTTGCTAGCATGGCCATTGCATCATCGTTGAACTGTTCAGCCGATTTGATAGGTACAGGAACTGTCGGTTCCATTGAGGTCACTAGAGCTCTTGTATCTGTTGATGTTGAGGCTTTATCTTCATTTCTTGCGTTCATCTCGAACTCATATGCTTTCAGATCTTAAAAGACATCATGCAACTTCATCTTGTGAAGACCTTTTAATTATCTCATCAGTGCTTTGAAGCGATCTTAGAGCTTTGACAATCGTCTCTTTATTGTCATATATCTTTCGAAGAAGTGAGAGTTCATTCACAACACTTGTGAAATGGTCACCAAATTCCTTCATTGTTTCTCTAGGGCGCATCTTAATATTTTTAAACTTTTGGGTGGCCACCATGATCTTGTTTTCTTTAGTTTGCTCATTTTCTTCGTGAAGCTAGATGACTGTCTCTTACAATTCTTTTGCAGTAGTGCATCCTCTGATCTTGGCAAATGAGTTTCTGTCCAGGGTTTTATAGATGACATTTCTACAGATATTGTCAAGGTTGTTCCTTCTTCTATCCTCAGCTGTCCATTTGCTCCTTTGATTATCAATCTTTATTGGACCATCAAAGAGGATGACCATCATTTCATCGTCCATGGTGGTTAGATGCAGTTGCATGCGTAGCTTCCAATCGAGAAAGTCTTCGCCTTTGAGTAGTGGAGCCTTCTCGTTATAAGACATGCTGATGTCTGATTGCTTGAGTATAGAGACTAGCTGCTCTGATACCACTTGTTACAACTCTTAGGAGAACCTCACCTTAAAAGCTAGCTTATACGGTGGGAGAGCCCAAAGTTATTAAACCACACATAGAACCCCTCCACATTTAGCCGCTCGACGATCACGTAGGCAAGGTCACGAAAAATCTCCCCTAGAGATCCCGCTCTAACTTCCCCGCACTTAGCCGCACCAACGGTTCAATATTGAGGCCCGCTCTGATACCACATGTTAGGATCGGGATCGCCGAAGAAGACTGGGGGTCTCGCTAGAGTGAACGCTTACAAAAACGCCAGTTGATAGTAACCCTATTAGAGGTTAATATATGTCTCAATACTACTCAAGTTATTAAAAACTCTTGAACCGAGTTCAAGTGCGGAACTGTTGGTTTCAACTTAAAGCAACACAAACACGGTTTAGACAGCAACAAGAGAACACAAAGTAAAAGAGAAACACAACACCATATTTATGAATGTTTGGAGATAAAGCTCCTAAGTCATCCCTTCTTCTCAAAAGTTGAGAAGGATATTCACTCAAAATATTCAAACGATTTACAATACGTATATCGAACACCTGGGGCTTATTTACTGCTCATTTTCGAATTCTTACTACGCTTACTCTATTGAACATAAACAAATTTTGTCAACTTACAACACTCACTACTCACACAGAATAGTTGAACTTGTAATACACGTGAAATTCTAACACACACTGATTTACACACTTAAGCAAATGTGAGCAAGGATGGTTAGAGAATTCTTGCCAAGTTCTCAATTCGTAAGATATTTAGAAGGTTTCAAGGTTGTTAAATTTAGGCAGATTCTTAAGGTTGTAGCGTTAAAACCAGGTGCTTCTTTCTGATGAGCTCTGATCACTGAAATAGAGAATATGAAAACGGTCATATTCTTCTTCTTCAACAGATATATTTCCTTGATAGTACATGGTTTCTTAGATTTGATTGGTTGAGGATCGTTGTAGTGATCTTGTTTTATAAGAAGTCAACATGGACATTAATTGGATTAATGATTTCGGAGGAGCAGATCATCATGCAGATTTCTCTTCTAATGATTTGGCTATCTAGAGTAGTGTGACAAATATTTGTTCCCAAAACGACTGCATTGGACTTATACCGAAATGGTATTCTGATCTCCTTTAGTAGGCTTCTGCTTCCCAAAAGGTTTTATCAGACTTGCATTAATAGGGCAATAATATAGTCTGATCATGTGAAAGCTCCCTTATGTAAATACCGAAAATGTTGTGTTGCACTAAAAGGGAAACTACTAGTTGCTCTTAGTGTAAAGTTGTCTTAGCATAAAACCGGTTCCGCATCTTGAATCTGATCGTGCAAACTACCGATCATATTACCGATTTACCCTTGTTGTAAATAACCGGTCAAGTTACCGTTGTATGAATATTACCGATTCCGCATCTTGTATAAAAACCGAAGATTTTACCGAAAGAATTTACCAGACAAAGATTTTACTGGAAGAATTTACCGAAAAATTGCCAGTTCTGTTTTGAAAATAACCGATTAGTTTTACCGATCTTACTAAGTGGTAAAATCGAATTCTTCTACCGAACCGATCATATAACCCATTGAAAAACCGATTGCACAACCTTTATGAAACCTAAGATATTACCGGTTAAACCGCTGGTCGGTTTACCGATTCTATTTTATAACATATAACCAATAATTTTTCCGGTCAGTTGATTGAGCGGTAAAACCGATTTCTCACTACAGAACCGATTACTGCTAGTTCTGGTTCTTTGACATATTACCGATAATTTTACCGAACAGCCTGCTGAGCGGTAAAGGCGATTTCTTTCACTGAACTAATTCATTATAGCTGAAGATAAAGTCAATAAGATAAGACCGATTTGCATCGTCTTTATGACATCGGTCAATTGGGCTAAACGGTAAAACCGACTTTTATTTCTGAATCGAACGTATAACTAGTTCCTTCTCTTTGATAGGTAACCAAGTGTAATGCTGATTTGTAAAACCGAAGGAGTAAGTTACCGGTTTCTGTTTTACCAATTTCTGTATTTCCGGTTTAGATAGAAACTGAACTTCTTTATTTTCCGGTTTCTTTTTATCCTGCACAAATGATGAATTTGATTAAGTTCTTTAGATAAATAATTACCTACTAATTATTTATCTAATTTATCTAAAAATTTATAATTATATTTCATGTTTATTCAAGTGAGAGTTATTCTATATTATTAGTTTTTTTTTGTTTTTTTAATTTAATTTTAATATTTTTCTCAATGATTTATAAAGATAACCAATAAGTACACCTAAGTTATTATTTTCTATTAATATTTTTTATAAAATCTTCAATTAAATATAATATATAATATTAACATTTGTATTAGGTGCTTATATTATTCAGGTTTGACCTATAATATTTCTATTACATTAAATAAACTTTTACATTAACAAATATTTCTAAAAAAGAAACCCTTAATTTTAAAATTCTTTATATCCCAATTTCAATTTTTTCTGATTAAATATGGTTATATTAGAGTATAATAAAAAAAAATTGACATTCACTATTCATAGACATATGTGTATATATATAATATTAATATGTAATCAAATATAAATAATATTTCATTTACAAAATAAAAATATAAGTCACTTTTTCTTTAGGTTAATTTATGGTGTTTAATAGTACTAAATATTTTATTTTTATACAGCATAATAGCATAATGGTATTTTAAATATATAAAAATTATTTTATGAGCTATAGATGGTGTTAGGTAAAAATTAATTAAGTTGATTTTGTGCAGATTAAAAAAAACCGGAAGGAAAGTTGATCGATATCGACTCAGTTTTCTACTTCAGCGCTTGATGAATTCGCTCATCTCAAATGTCCATTCGGCAAGAAGCGCAACCAGTAGTAGAATATATTGGTTCTCCAAGCAGTGTAACCGATAGAAGATATCGGTTTCGTATCAGTTTACTGGATCGATTTCTCATCGGTTTACCGGACCGGTTTCTCATCTGTCTACCACATCAGTTTCACATTGGTTTACCGAATCGGTAGCAAACATTTGTTTCTCTGATCGGTCTTCCAGATTGGTTTCCAATCTGGTAGTAGATAAAATCGGCTTTACCACTTCTCAGAAGACAAATACATTTCCTCTAGTAGAAGAAATCATCTTTATGCTACAACAAGATTTTATTTCCACTTTAGTGCAAGTTTGAGGATACCTTTTGATAATAATTGTCTTCCAACACAGTTCAGACTGTCGAGAGCACCAAAAGACAAATAATTCATGCTGCATGCTCCTAGGAAATCATCAATCCAATTAATGTCATCTTGACTTATTATAATCAAACTACAAACAAAATCAAAGGATATCATATCATATGTACTTTGCTGGACCTCAACCAATCAAGATAAAGAAGAACGTCCTATGAAGCAAAATGTATCCATTGAAGAAGCAAATATATCTGTTGACATCTACTTATTTAAGAGAACGAAGCTCAACCAGATAAAAAACGTTTTGAAAAACCTTAAGATCAACCTTTGAACACTTTTGACAATCGTGTGCTACAAGCTCTTACTTTAAGTGTGTTAAATTCCAAATTTGTATTACAATACTAACTTATTATGTGTGAGTGGTGAGCATTGTAAGTTAACAAAACCCGTTATATTCAACAAGAGTGTGTGCTAGGAGTTCGAAAGTAGACATCAACTAGGTCATGGATGTTTGACTAGGTTGTATATGAGTGTTGTATTCAATCAAATCTTCTAGTGGATATATTTCTCAAGGTTTGAGAAGAAGGGGTGATGTAGTTGACCGGCCAGCGAAGAAAAGTTTACATCCTAGCTGGATTATACTATGAAAGAGAAAAACCGAAAACCTAAGAATTACAAAGATGACGCAATGTGACGAAATAGACGTGTCTTGGGAAAATAAAAGAAAATAAGATCCGGATCAGAAGCATGCGATAAAGACAATGATGAATTACTGATCCGAAGATCCGACTCAGACAGCCGGAAGGTGCATGCCTGACACGTGTCCAAATCTGCAAGTCGGTTACGTCATCCATACATGAGAGGTATATGCATGCTTGCCAAGTGTCAGGAAATTGAAACGTGCAAGCAACCTCTCTTAACCGGCGTGACCCTGAACTGACCAATCCCACGGTGAGATAAGAAAGTGATCGTTGGGATCCTCTTCACTATAAAAGGAATACGAAGCGACCTCACTAATTACGGTTCTAAAATACTTTAAGAGAGAGAAAGAAATCTCACGTGCGATCTAAAACTGTTGTTTCATTTACCGAAAGCTTTATTGTGTTGTATTAGTTTATTACATCAAGAGTGAGTTGGTGTAACCGGCGAATAGTGAGTTAGGCTCGACTGGCAGTGTAATTGATATAACTTTGAAAGTTAGTGGAAATCCTTCTCATAATCTGAGAAGAAGGGGTGACGTAGGAGGGTTTTACTCCGAACATCCATAAAAAAATCCTTTCTCGTGTCCTTTACTTATTTCTTGCTTATTTGACTCTAAAACCTAAATAAATTAACCAAAACAAAATCTTACTCCTTAATCAAAACCGGTCTACTCACATTACCCAAACCGACTCTTCATAAACCTCATCCAAGTCGCTTGCGTTGCTTCTAACTGAAACAAACATTTCCGCCCTTGAACCCGGTTCAAGAGTCTGTGACAGTTCGCGTAGTGCTGAGAAAGGTTGTAGTCTCTAATCGGACTATCACCAAATTGTATTGCGTGTTGTAAGCGACTACTCTTCCAAAACCGGAACACCCCGGTCCTCCAAGGGCGTCCCCGATCCTAACAAGTGGTATCAGAGTGAGGTTCTTAACACTCAAGTAACCGAAGAAGATGGGAAGCATGACCCACGGCGACAAGCCACCAATGCTAAACAGTGAAGTGTTTAACAGATGGAAGAAACAGATGTATCTACATCTGATTATGCTGGATGATGAGATGAGCAGAGTTCTGAAAGAAGGGTCAATCAAGATTAACAAAGAGACGGAAGAATGGACAACTGAAGATCGAAGACAGAGTAACTTGGACAATCATTGCATGAGGCACATCTACAAGGCTATAGACGATAACACCTTGAACAAGATATCAGATTGTGATAATGCAAAGGAAGCCATGGAGACGATAACTCAGATCCATGAATGAAACGAAAGAACAAAAGAGAACAAAATCTTGGTGGCTACTCAAAAATATGAGAACATCACGATGAAACTGGGGGAAAACATGAAAGAATTCAGCAACCGGTTCACTAGCGTGGTCAACGAGCTTCAAACACTCGGAAAAAGATACGACAACCGAGAAGTAATTATTAAGGCCTTAAGATCACTGCCGAGCACATGGGATATCAAAACCATGGTGATGAGGGAATCAAGCAACCTCGGACAGATGAAACTGCATGACGTGTTCGAGGATCTGAAAGCCTATGAGTTCGAGATTAAGTCTCGGATCAAAGACGAAGCATCCACGTCAACCGCAACCAGAGCTCTAGTTACATCTGTGGAACCGGCGGTCCAAGTACCAATTGTTCCGGCTCCAGTCAAAAACGTTGATCAGATCAGTGAAGATGTGATGGCGATGCTCGCTCAGAAATTTGGAAGATTCATGAAGAAGAACCAGCCGCCATCTAACAACAACTTTAATTATAATTATGTTGATAAATCAAATAAAAGATGTTATAACTGTGATGGTTTTGGACATTTCAGGTCAGAATGTAGGAAACCCAAAAGAGACGATAGAAAACCGGAAAGCAACTATCAAGGCAACAACTACCAAGGCAACCGTTATCAGGGTAACAACTACCAAGGAAATGATTATCGGAGAAATGACAACCAATAGAACGATTACTGGAGAAATGATAACCAGAAAGCCGATGAAGGAAAGGAAATACAAAAGGCACTCATTGCATCCGATGGTGGAAGTGAATGGGCGTATTCTGACAACGAGAATGATGAGGAAAGAATAACATGTTTCATGGCAAACGACGAAGAGGTATTTGATTTCTCTTCTGATGAGTTTACTAAGGAAGATTTGATCTCTGCACTCAACGAAATGGTCGCTGAGTTCAGAAACATATCTGCCTATATACCGACTCCGGTAGAACATAAAACCGTAGAGTCAAGTGGTATCGCTGATGAGTCATGCGAAACCATAGTGTATGAACCCGCTAAACTATCCTTAGAGAATGAGGAGACTGTTTAACCGGTAACTGAAGTAGAAGAACGAACAGTATATGTTACGGCTGTGTGGGAAAGATCTCGTAAAGCCGTAGATTAGATGTGTAATTATAAAAGACATCCCAAGTGTAGATTTGGTATTGGATATAAACAAAACAAATCAAACGAACCAAAACAACCTAACGGGATGAAACTCACAAAAGACAATCTTCCATTTATAAGATTTGTCAAGAGCTCTTCAACCAACAATGAGGCATAAATTGTCATAGAACCGGAACTAAAATATGTAAACCCAACTGAATTAGAAAAATGGCTTCATCCTGAGAGAAGGAAAGCCAACCGGAAAGAAAATAAACAAAATAAAACAAGTACATCTCGACCTCAAAAACATTCATCACCACGATATAAGGCATTCTTGAGTAAGGATCAAGAAGTTAAGCCGAATACCATAAGAACAGATACCGGGAAGGTGATCCGACTCATTCAAGTCTGGATCCCAAAGGGACTAATCAACCATGGACCCAACTGAATATGGGTACCAAAAAGGTGTAAATATTTTTCTTTTACAGGTTAGGAGAAGAAACCGGCTAAAGAACTCGGAATGGTATCTGGACAGTGGATGCTCAAGACACATGACCGACAATAGTGAGCTAATAGCAGATATCACCTATGAAACCGGAGCAGTTATCACATTTGGTGACAACTCAAAAGGTAGAACTGTGGGCAAGGGTAAGATTGTCCATGGTAATCTGTCTATAAATAATGTACTATTGGTAGAAAACCTGCATTTTAACTTATTAAGCATCAGTCAAATGTGCGATGTAGGATACAAAGTTGAGTTTCATAAGAATGTATGCTTAATAAAAATCATCAAAATGACATTCTATTAACCGGTAACCGAATGGGAAACATATACAAAGTTGATTGGAAAACTGATTTTGAAAAACATGTATGCATGATAGCGGGAAACGATCCAAACTGGCTCTGGCACAAACGACTAAACCAATTAAACTTCAAAACAATAAACTTCATATGCTCTAGCGAATTAGTTCACGGTTTTCCAAATGTCAAGTTTTCAAAAGATAAAGTATGTGCTGCATGTCAAATGGGTAAACAAATAAAGTCATCTTTCAAAAGTAAAGGAAATCATCAATCCGAACGATGTTCAGAACTCCTGCATATGGATCTGTTTGGTCCGGTTAGAGTAACCAGCCTACGAGGCATGCAATATACTATGGTAGTTGTCGTTGATTATTCTAAACTTACTTGGGTAATATTTTTAGCCTCTAAGAATCAAGCAACACCAAACCTGATCAAACTGATTTTGAGAATACAAAATGAAAAATCTATTCGGGTAAACAAAATCAGAAGTGATAGAGGAACTGAATTTACAAACATCAAATTAACTACTTTTCTTGATGATTCCGGTATTAGACACGAGTTGTCTAGTGCTAGAACTCCTTAACAAAACGGTCTGGCTGAGAGAAGAAACCGAACTCTCAAGGAAGCCGCAAGGTCAATGATAGCCGATTCGTGTTTTGCTCAAAAATTTTGGGCTGAGGCTATCAATACTTCATGTTACACTCAAAACCGATCTTTAGTAACTAAACGTTTTTCCAAAACTCCTTTTGAGATATACTATGATCGAATTCCAAACATACGGTATTTTCGAATTTTTGGCAGTAAATGTTTTGTTCACAACAACGGCAAAAATTATTTGACCGTTTTTGATGCTAAATCCGATGAAGGAATAATGTTGGGATACTCAACTGTAAGTAAAGCATACAGAATATATAATACTAGGACTTTAACAGTTGAAGAAACATCTCACGTTGTTTTTGATGAATCGGTTGAACGAAACACTCCATTACCCTTCGACCTTCACAACAGAATGGAAAATTTCAATATCTATTCTGATGATGAAGATGAGGTCCCGGTTTTCAGACGATTTGTCAATGATCAAGCGGTTGATGCTGAATCTCAGCCTGTTCAAGTTGCTTTACCGCAGAAAGTTGACTCTTCAGTTTCAACTAAAGAAATCGGTCGGTCTGACTCTGTTCGGCCTACCGATTAGTCTAATCTTGATTAGCCAACCGAAAGCTTCGAAGACACGTCTCGGATAAACCTCAGAAGGAACAAAAATCATCCTCTTGAACTAGTAATAGGTAACATATCCTCACCCGTCTGAACTAGGCAACAAAATTTGGAACACTATGAAAACTCAGCTTTCATATCACAAATTGAGCCGAAAAAGGTGGATGAAGCATTGTCAGATCCCGACTGGATTCTAGCAATGCAAGAGGAACTAAACGAGTTTGAGAGAAATAAAGTATGGTACCTAGTCCCTAAACAAAAAAACAAACCGGTTATAAGAACACGATGGGTATTCAGAAATAAACTCAATGAAGACGGTTTAGATACGAGGAACAAGGCCCGGTTAGTGGCTCAAGGCTACAAATAGGAAGAAGGCGTTGATTTTGAAGAATCATTTGCCTCTGTAGCTAGACTTGAGGCAATTAGAATATTTTTAGCATTTGCAGCTTTCAAAAATTTCAAAGTTTTTCAATTGGATGTTAAAAGCGCTTTTTTAATTGGTAAGGTAAATGAAGAAGTGTATGTTAATCAACCTCTAGGTTTCAAAAACTCAGAATACGAAAATCATGTTTACCGGTTAAACAAAGCCCTTCACGGTTTGAAATAGGCTCCAAGAGTCTAGTATGACACGTTAACACAATTCTTATTTGATCACAAGTTTACAATAGGCTCAGTCGACAAAACTCTTTTCAAATTTGAGAAAAAGGAACACATATTACTTGTTCAAATATACGTTGATGATATTATTTTTGGATCAACCGATCCAAAGTTATGTGATAAATTCTCGAAAATGATGACTGACAAATTTCAAATGAGTATGATGGGAGAACTGAGTTTCTTCCTAGGACTTCAGGTTAAGCAGATTGAGACCGGAATGTTCATAAGTCAGCCAAAGTACACAGCTGAACTGCTAAAGAAATTTGGAATGGTCAAGCCGTTGACATCACAGCATATCGGGGAATGATTGGATCCTTGCTTTACTTAACAGTCAGCCGACCAGACATCCTTTTTGCGGTTGGAGTATACGGGAGATTTTAAGCCAATCCAAAGCAATCACACTACACCGCGGCTAAAAGAATAATTAAATATCTGAAGGGAACTCAAGATGTGGGACTCTGGTACCCAAAAGACTCAAGCTTCAAACTCATAAGTTACTCAGACGCGGACTACGCAGGATGCAAAATCGATAGAAAGAGTACAAGTGGAACTTGCCAATTCCTGGGTGACCGACTCGTTACATGGAGCAGTAAGAAACAAACCTCAGTTGCAATATCAACCGCAGAGGCAGAGTACCTAGCAGCCGGAAGCTTCTGTGCACAACTCCTCTAGATCCAACAGCAACTAAGGGATTTTGGTGTAATAGCTGAAGAATCACCAATATTTTGTGACAACACCAGTGCGATAGCGATAACATACAATCCGGTGTTGCACTCAAGAACGAAACACATTGATATAAGACATCATTTCATCCGGGAGCATGTTCAGGAGAAGCACATCCGGCTGGAATATGTCTCAACTGAGCAACAAGTAGCTGACATCTTCACCAAACCGCTACAGGAAGCTAAGTTTTCTCATTTCATAAACATTCTAGGACTTACTGATATCAAGCAACTTATACCATGATCATACATGCATACTTTATACATACATTATCATGAAAACCGGGATATGTGTTCAGGGAGAAGCTCTCGTTTATCAAACCATATTCAAACAGGCCATTAAACATTCAAGGATGCTAACCGGGAGGAAGTCTCCGGTTATGCCTGATTACTTCATGATGTCAAACCACATGTATACTTACTACGCGGTTGAAATGACCTGGAAAAAGTGGATAAATTTAATCCAAAGTTGAACAAATGTTGATGCGATTCAACATTTCTTCACACCGGAATAAAATATCCAACTAAAACCTGTCACGGAAAACCGATCAGTATAAAGGCATCATGGTTTAGATAAACTGAATTCTTCCGGTTAACCTAGGATAACTAACCGTGTTTTCATGCACACCTTGAAAAATGAAGCCTGTAATTAATAAAATAGTTTACCTCAATCGATATGACGACATGTATCCATCATCAAGAGAGGGAGACTAACATCTTGTCAATAGATTCATTGTCATCATGAATATCTTAGTAATGATTAACCTTGCATTGGAAATAAACATTATACACTTCAACAAGTTAAAGCCTATTAAATAATCGATGACATCACTAAGCATGCTTAGCCTATTGGCCTAGCCGAACCCCTGGCTATATAAACAACCCTTTAATTCTCACAACACTTCACAAAGTTCACTATTAACAAAAATTTCTTGAGCTAAAACTATCTCAAGATCATGAACTCCGACCCACTCGCAAAGAAAATTTTGTTGGCCGATTTCAACTCTATTTATCAATACGAAGATCATGATATCAAAGACATGTTATTAGCCGTTGAAAGAAGTGCACCGAGACATAATCGTGGCACGAGTCTATGGTCAATCTTTCTTATTCAGCGAGACGGATTTCGCTGAATACTGTGGTTTACCCACTAAAGGGGTAACCGACCTTACTTACTCTCCGGTGACCATTGGAGAAATGTGTCATCGGTTCTCCAACTCTAACATCCCGGTTAAGCCCTGGGGTGCTAAGAGCCAACTCTCTCACAAGTACCAGATTTTGTGTGAGATTCTGGGAAAGTCAGTTCTGGGTAGAGAGAAAAGCTATTACTACACCCAGAGGCTCTTTGAGATGATGATTGCCATCACGGTTGGGACACCGGTAAACTGGTCCTGGATCATCTTCAGCAATCTGAAGAAGACGATTCTCTCAAACAAAACTGGTTATGCTCCTCAGCTAAGCGGTTTCTGTGCCAGTCTGGATATCCACTCCGGACCCTTCGTCACTCTCCATCCGAAGCACGTACTCACGAAGGAGAGAATCCAAGAACTGATCGACCGGTGGGAAACAGCAAAGGCCAAGAGGAATAAAGCTATACCGGTTCATCTAATGTTTAAACCTTCTTCATCTCTTTTCCTATTCACCAAACCGATAATTTTGTTGTACTACCGGCTTGGTACGTTCTATTAATGAAAATCTCTACTTTCCTTTTCGATCAAAAAAAACAAAGGAATCCTAAAAGAAATAACCAACATTAAATGCTCCGTATCAAACCAAATCAAATTAGTCTTGAAAAACTGAAATATTCGCTTTCCAAGAAGCATGCTTAATCCGATTTAGACCATACAATCCTTTACTCTCTTGAAAACTGATAAAGAATTTATGACTAGACATAAACGGTCTGATGTTTTCAAATATTCTCATTAAATGTAACCAACCGCCCACACTATAAAAGGGGGTCTCATCCTTCCTCATCAAATCACACTTCAAATACTCCTCTCTCTCTAAGTTCGAAACTTCAAAAAATCTCTTTCACTCCTTGCTCATATCCTCTTCCAAAATGAATGCCGAGTTAAGAAACACAATCATTGTCGACTTCCATGAAATGATGAAATCTCGGTTTCAAGAAACCATATTCTCACCGATCGTAGAATCGGGGCTACAAGGATTTCTTGAAGGTTCGGACAACATCCTCGAAGAGGAGGTGTATGAATTCTTCAACAACGGGCACATTCTTGATGATGGAAGCATAAGGACCATCATTGACGGGAGATATCTTCGGATCACTGAAGAACATTTTCCTCATTTCTTCGAACTTCCAACCGAAGGATTTTCGGACTTCCCAACGCCATACTTTCCGGCTAAGGAATACTATGCCTTCATCTTTTCATGTTCCATTCATCCGGTCGATGACCACGGAGAAAAGGACGATCTTGCTCCTCAATACCAAGTCTTTCATGACTTGGTCCAGCGGTCTATCATGGGCCGAATACCTAACCAAAACTACAACCGGGAGGCTTTCGACATCATGATAGCCATCGTTAGAAAATTGCCCATAAACTAGGCTACCTATCTCTTTAACAACTTGAAGAAACTTATCTCTGCTCCAAGGGGAAGGATCGGTTTCGCTCCCCAAATCACCCGATACTTGGGGGTTCATCGTCGCAACCTCGGGCCCGGTGTTCCTGTCGGACCGGCCAACACCATGACTCTATCCATGCTGAACAGATGGATATCGAGGATTGAGGAACGAACAACCGACAACACCGTGGATAAGTGGGTTGACAGAATGATCGAGAGAGAGTGGCTCGATCTTCTTTAAAGTTTATGTACTTTCCGGTTATCTAGTCATTTTGTTTGTAAGACCAGACAACCATTTAATCTTTTTCTATTTCGGCTATATTTATAAAATTTCATATCCTTAAGTCTCCGGTTTTTCACATTAGTTTCTTTCCGGTTCTGCTCTGAATAAACAAAAGACGTCATATTAATCATAGCTTCCGGTTAACAAAATTTCCGGTAAATCAAAATCTCAAACAATGTCTGAAAAAGTTCAAAATTTACCGCCCACGGTTTACCGCCCATAGTTATTCTCCGCAATTACCGCCTAAAGTTACTGCAATAACTTTTGGAGGGAAACTTAGCGCCAAAACTCAAAACAACGTGACGGTTCAACTTCTAACCGTTCAAAACCGCTCCCTATATAAGACCAAAACAGTTCATTATTTGTAAAAAGCTTTCTCTCTCTAAAAACATAAGTTTTCTCTTGCATTACGATTCTCTTTGTTCTTCATATTCTTTATTCATAATCTCGCCATGGATCTAGATAAAGCACCGTTTAAATACATGTTGCAGGTCGACTTCAACGACATCGATGAACATGCCGCGGAAGAACACAAGGCTGTGCTCCAATCGCTTAGAGATTCTGGGTTAGAAACGTATCTTTCTAGCCCCGTTTGTCGTGCATCCGACGGAAGTTGAAGAGTTCTTGACGACGGCGACTCTAACGAAGAGGATGGTCTTCGCCACTGTGAACGGCAAGGCAGTTAATATAACTGAAGAAATTTTCTCGGAAGCGCTCGGTTTGCCGAACACCGGGCTGGACTTCAAAACAAGTTTGTCGGATGCGGAATCTAACGCTGTCCGCTTGCCATATCGATTGATGACAAGGATCTGGTGTCTCACTCCAGCCGGAAGAACAAAATCAAGCCAGAGTTTAGATGGCTGGTGGATATAATTTCCAAATCGCTTTAGGGTAAAGGAGGAAACTTCGACAACTTGACAAAGCTGAAACTGAAGATGTTGATGGCAATTGTCCGCGGTGACAAGATTGACTGGGGAACCGTTCTATTCGAACAGTTCTGCGAAATGGTGATGAAGAAGGACGGTCGGGTTCAGGCATACGCCATGCAGATAGGGAAGATCCTACAGTTCCTTCAAGTTGAACTCGGTGAAGGTGAACCGCTCCCATCCGGTAATATTCTAAACTCTGAGCAGATGAGCAAAAGAACTGCTAAAGCGGCTAGGCCGAAGTCATCTAGAACCAAGTCCTCAAAAGGAACCAGTTCGTCTGCACCGGCTGGTGAAAGTTCAAAACAAGCCGATCATAAGGGAAAGGCAGTTCAAACCGAAGTCCCGCAAAAAAAGGGAAGAAAGAAGAAGTCGGCGAAGAAGAGAATCCAAAAACCGGCAGATTCCGAGAAAACTCTATCATCGGACAATTCACCAAAGAGAACCGTAGAGCTTCTTTAGCCGATTCCAATCAATACGGTCCATCCAAATCTTGCCGACTCGCCCTCATCAAGGCAAACCAAACCCTCGGGGAGCCAAGAAACTTAGTCAAAGTCGAAGGAGAATACGACTAAAGAGGTTAGTATTCATTCCGAAAACTCCAAATCCCCAATCAAAAACCTCGATGAAATAATGGCCGACGTGGGTTTAAGAACCTCAGAGGTCATAGTGCACCTAGTCCAAACTATTGTTCATGAAAAAGAAGACGATGTAACAAGTCTTCTCAAGCCAACTGATCAGGTTGAAGTAACCGGTCAAAGTGAAATCCATCCGGTCGAAGAAACGGCCAACACAGAAAACATCACCCCTCCGGCTTAGGAGGGAAATAACGAATAAAAAGAACCATCCGGTTCCGTTGGGGTTAAATCCATTCCAACCGAATCAACTATCCAACCGGCTCAAGACGGACAAACGAATCTATCGATCACACCTAAAGGCCCATCTCAGGTTAGCAAAGGCAAAGAAATCCTAGTTTAAAGTTCTCCAATGAGAGGAGAAAGTACATTGCAAACCGGTTCACAAACTGAAATTATGCCCGAAACTGAGGTCCCCATTTCAGCAGAAGAAAAGGAGGAAATGTTCCAAAAGTTCATCAAGGATATGAATAAGGAAGCTGAAGAGCTGGCCACACTGTACCACTTATGGGTCAAGTTGCGTTGTGAAACGAAGCTATCAGACATGATTCTCGATCTTAGCGGTAACAAGTATTGGGAGAAACTCTTGGCGTTAGAAGAATAAGCTCTCAAGGTAACAGGTACCGATATAATCCAAGCCGCATACGCCAAAACTCTTGTGATTCAAGAATACGTCAGGTTGCAGGCAGTAGATGATGCCATGAAGAAGGCAGAAGGGGCAGAACTAACTCCAATGGAGTTAAAGATGCTTGAGCGGTTTCATACGGTACAGAATGATCTTACACAAAATGTTGACCGGCTCGAGGCAGAATGGAGAGATGTGTGCAAACATGTTTTAACGCATACCGATCATTTTCGAAGCAAACCTATTTTTAATACCGGAGAGTCTTCTAAGACAACAGAAAATCGGAGCAGTGCTCCACCGCAGACTGATCAGGCTCCGGGACTTGAGCAAATGAAGGGAGTAGTTGTTGACACAATTATCTCCTGTCTTCACAAGTATAGCATTGCTACAGATGAGAAAATTGCAATCGTTCAAACCAATATGACCGAAACCGTCCAGGCATCTATTCACTCTGAGATTGTCGAAACGGTTCAAACATCAATCAAGTCAATGATCGACGAATCTGTTCAAACCCCAACCGCTCCACTACTTGAAATGATGCAGGCTATGGCAGCTCAGATTGAGGAGTTGTCTAAACTGCAAGCTGATAAGACTGAAGAGCAAATTCGTGCTGATGCCGAAACAGCCAGGAGACTTCAAGACGAAGACGAGTCTAGGGAACGGTTAAGAAAGAAAATCGAAGACAATGATCATGAGTTGGCCAAGAAATGCAATGAGGAAGAAAAGGCCGCTCAAACGGAATCCACACCGGCACAAGCCTCTCACTCTATGAAAACAAGTAACAAGAATAAGCGTAAGGCGATTGTGACCTTGATGAAACAGGTGGAACGAGGCGGTTTAGAAGAGCTTCAACCGGATGGACAATTTGAGGAACCTCTTAATGAAGAAGAAGAGGAAGATGCTACACGACTTAACCGGCGAAAGAAAAAAGCAGTTGAAGCATCAACCACACTTCCGAGCTCCGGTCCGATCGTTGCCCAATCATCTCGCCCACCCAAACCAGTAAGCGGTGGCTTCGGGTTCAACTAGAGAACTCCCGGTATATCAAGTGTATTTACAGGATGGCAAATTGACGCAGAAAGAAGGGAACGAGAATGGAAGGCGAAAGAGGAGGAGGAAAGGAAGTAGAAAGAGAAAGAAAAGGGGGGATCATTCAATCCTTAGCTTACTTTTCTTTTATGAACAATTTACTTATCTTATTTATTGGCGTTTTGTTTCAACACTAAGTTAATTTTCCTAATATCTTAAAGTAATGATTTCACTAGACACCTTTTGAAAAATCAGCTTGTTTTGAAATTTTGCTTAAGAAAAACATCAAATAGGGAGAAATTGTTAAATACATTTTTTTTAAACGGCCATACATTACGAGTTTTGAATATTTATTCTAAATAATCAAAAAGGGAGAAATTGATAGAAAATTTAAGTAAGTTAATTTTCAAACCAGCCATACATTACGATTTTTGAATATTTATTCTAAATAATCAAAAAGGGAGAAATTGATAGAAAAATTAAGTAAGTTAATTTTCAAACCAGCCATACATTACGATTTTTGAATATTTATTCTAAATAATCAAAAAGGGAGAAATTGATAGAAAAATTAAGTAAGTTAATTTTTGAAACCGGCCAGAAAACTAAACTATTATCAACTTTCATGTGCAGGAACAGACCAAGTCGTATAAACCGACTAAAGAATATATCAAAAGCAATCCGACTCCAGATGATCAATCCATGATCAAGAGAAACCGGTTTCAACGTACTGCAACATTCCCAACAGACCGGCCAACGAAGAAAAGTTTACATCCCAGCCGGATTATACTATGAAAGAGAAAAACCGAAAACATAAGAATTACAAAGATGACGCAATGTGACGAAATAGACGTGTCTTGGGAAAATAAAAGAAGATAAGATCCGGATCAAAAGCATGCGATAAAGACAATGATGAATTACTGATCCGAAGATCCGACTTAGACAGCCGAAAGGTGCAAGCCTGACACTTGTCCAAATCTGCAAGCCAATTACGTCATCCATACCTGAGAGGTATATGCATGCTTGCCAAGTGTCAGGAAATTGAAACGTGCAAGCAACCTCTCTGAACCGGCGTGACCCTAAACTGACCAATCCCACGGTGAGAGAAGAAAGTGACCGTTGGGATCCTCTTCACTATAAAAGGAAGACGAAGCGACCTCACTAATTACGGTTCTGAAATACTTTAAGAGAGAGAAAGAAATCTCACGCGCGATCTAAAACTGTTGCTTCATTTACCGATAGCTTTATTGTGTTGTATTAGTTTATTACATCAAGAGTGAGTTGGTGTAACCGGCGAGTAGCGAGTTAGGCTCGACCGGCAGTGTAATTGTTGAAACTTAAAAAGTTAGTGGAGATCCTTCTCATAATCTGAGAAGAAGGGGTGACGTAGGAGGGTTTTGCTCTGAACATCCATAAAAAAATCCTGTCTCGTGTCCTTTACTTATTTCTTGCTTATTTGACTCTAAAACCTAAATACATTAACCAAAACATAATCCTACTCCTTAATCAAAACCGGTCTACTCATATTCCTCAAACCGACTCCTCATAAACCCCATCCAAGTCGCTTGCGTTGCTTCAAACTGAAATAGACATTTCCGCCCTTGAACCCGGTTCAAGAGTCTGTGATAGTTTGCGTAGTGCTGAGAAAGGTTGTAGTCTCTAACCGGACTATCACCAAATTTTGTTGCGTGTTGTAAGCGGCTACCCTTCAATTTCCTAACAAATAAAAATCCTCCAAGGGCGTCCCCGATCCTAACAAATAAAAATCCTTGTGTTATTTTCTTTCCACTCTTTGCATTCTTTCATATGACGCTTCAAATCCATCAAGTTGTTCCGCACTTGAATTCGTCAAGAGCTTGCGAAGATTTGTGAATAATAGAAACAGATCTTAATCCCTCACATAATTAACATCGAATTGAAAGTCAAAAGTCACCAATTATTTTTGGAACCGTCTCTATAGTTGTCACCTATCCTTACATATTATAAGCTGATTAATTGAAATTTGAGATAAACAAAAATAATTGAGGATGGGACTTTAGGCATGATTCCTTATGTTTTGTTGTAAATCTTTGGAGCTATTTGTATTTACACTAATTTTGTTTATTATTTCTTCATTGTTATTATATCTTTTAAAATACTCCAGTTTAGAAGTAAAATATTTTATTTACTATTATTCATTCTTTATCAATCACCTATATAAACTTTACAAACATGGGTTATTATTGTACCACTTAGATTAATAGTACTAAATATGATTACATTAATGTTAAACAATTATATTTATCAATTTAGAGAAAATAAATTTTAAACTATGTTCACATATTAATATGAAACTTGTATTATAAATATGGCATAATGTTTTTTTCAATCAACAATTTGAAAATAAATCAAGAAGATAATCAAACATTTGTCGTTAAATATAATTTGAATTTGAATTTGCAAAAATTCTCTTTTAATGAAAATGTGAATTAAATAACTAATTATATTTTAATATATGAAAGTTAAAAAATATAAATTATTATATGTATAAATTGGTAAAAATATTAATTTTATAATAGTTAATTTCAATTTAAAATAAATTTTTAACTCTTTTTAAATGTTAGTATGAATTAGCGTTAATAAATTATTAAGTAATAGTTTTTTTTTTATTTCAAACTTAAAATAAGGAAAATATTGAAAAAAAAATAATAAATAGTGTAATATCTCGATATTAATTAATATACTATAATTCCTACAATAATATAATTATATCAAATTAAACATATTAAGAGATCCTAGATGAACAATGTGAACAAAAAAAAATATTATAGCAGTCTCAATTATTTGAGTTAATAAATAAAAGTCCCATCGAAGCAATAATTTTGAATTTTTCTTTTACGGATTTATAAATTACCAAAAGAACATTTTGTCGTCATCTCTATAGAAGTGTATAATTTAATTCGTTTACGCATTTCTCTCCTGGCAAAATAAAAATAATCAATTTATTATATTTTTCTATTATATTTTTCTATTATATTAACATTTTTACTTATTTCATATAATATGTTTTATGATTAATAATTTTTTATTAAATTCACGTTTCAATTAAAAACATGCCATGATATTTCTCCACCAATAATAAATTTTCCTAAAATAAATAAATGTATATAGTGATCCAAATTATTTAAGCATCTTTAATAAAAATACTAGCATGTATCATGTGCATTTGCACGAGTAATAATATAAAAAACCGTGAAAAAAATATTACGGTAAAGTTTTTATGGGCGGGTCAACCCACAATACGACCCAAGTATCCATTTACTCTCACATATATCCAAATTAACCACAGCTCTCAACCCGATAATTCGGACACTTTAAAAATTAAACATCATTATATATATATAGATTAGTTAGTTAAAAAGTTGAACTTATATTGTTAAAATGTCACGTGTTTATCAAATTATGGGTTGATTTAAAATATAAATTGTTATTAGCCTAGTTAATTAAAAGGTTGTACTTGTTTTGTTAGGTTGCAAGTTCGAACCATACCTATAATATTTTTAATTTAATTTTTAACCGTTTTAAGTTTATGGGCGGGTCAACCCACAATCCGACCCCAAGTATCCATTTACTCTCACATATATCCAAATTAACTACAGCTCTCAACCCGGCAATCCGAACACTTTAAAAATTAAGCACCATTATATATATTAGTTAATTAAAAATTTGAACTTATATTGTTAAAATGTCACGCGTTTATCAAATTTTGGGTTGAATTTAAAATATAAAGTGTTATTAGCCTAGATGGTTAAAAGGTTGTAATTGTTTTGTTAGGTTGCAAGTTCGAACCATATCTATAGCATTTTTAATTTTATTTTTAAACGTTTTAAGTTTATGGCCGGGTCAACCCATAATCCGACTCAAATATCCATATACTCTCACATATATCCAAATTAACCACACCTCTCAACTCGGCAATCCAGACACTTTAAAAATTAAGCATTATTATATATATATAGATTTCAAACATCATATTTACCTAACTAATTCATTTTTTACATTACAAACAAGAATAAAACATTGATTTATTATTTAAATATTAATATATATAGATAAATAAATTCATGTGAAAATATAATCTGTTGTTTAGATAGTGTCTCTTTCAGATTTGTTTATTATTGCAAATAATTTAAATATAATTTAATGTAAGTTTAACACCCAAGTATTTACCATCATATAGTCTTATAATAAATCATTATAAGTTTAAGGAAAATCACGCTATTACCAAACAACATATTCTTATTCTCACAAAATATATACTATAAAAACTAATCATTACAAAAAAATTAAATTAAATATTTTTTAAAAATAATAGTGAAGTCTTAAACTTACTGCAACATTCACTTCTTAGTGCAAAGTCTCTAGAACTATTACTAATTTAATTTAAATATATTAATTCACACCTACACAAATTAAGACATCAAAAAATTAAAGAGTTTCACAAATATACTGAATAGCACAAAAGAAATTGAAAAATTTCACACTTATATATAATACAACAAAGAAATTGAGGGTTTTAAACTTATTTATATTACAACAAAGAAATTCAAGATTTTACCATTATACAAAATACGAAAAAGAAATTTAAGTGTTTTGATGTTTGAAATTTTTTGCAAGCAGTATAGTAAAATATATATTTTATGATGATTTATATAGACTAATATTGTCTTAATTAGTTTTCACAATTTTTGAGTTTGATGTTTTTCAAATTATTTTTCCAGATTTAAGAAATTTTAATATCAATAAATATATACCTTAATCTAGCTCAGTTCCGATTATTTTATATAAATTAATATAGACATATATCTTAAAACTTTAATTAATTGCATGTCCTCATTATATTTAATGTTTTGTTAGTAGATTATTTTATTCATTTCTTTTAATAATTTAAGCCAATTTTAAACTTCACTATTCCCGTTTTTTTTTTACCTCACAACAAACAAATATGATTCTATGTTATCAGTTTGTTTTAATTTAAAATTTATTTTATTTTATCAAATTATTTTTATTTAAATGGTTTCTCTAAATTATTTATAAAGAATAATAAAACAAACAAAATAGATGTACACTTAACTTTTTTCCCTGCCAATAATTTTAATACATCTCCATTTAAATATTTAAATATAACGTATAATATTAATATTTGTATTCTAAAGTGTATTGACGTATTAAATAAACATTATATTTTAAAATAAGTCTTAAAAAGAAAAACTTAAATTTAAAACTCTTTAAATCCCATGTTAAGTGTTATTCCAGTTATATACGTTTTATATTTGAAGTTTCAATAAACTTCTTTCAAATCACTATACTATTTTAAAGACCTCCTCTATATAATCAGACCTAGGACAATGAATAGACCAGCAACTTTACACTTCTTAGACCAAAAATAATGTCAGTCTTAATTGGACCGGTCTGTGTTGAAGAAGAGCATCATCAAATAGAGGTTTGGTATGCTACATATAAATTGTAAATCACGTTTTAATGAAATAAAACTTATCATGAAATGAGATTGATTTACTCTAACCGGATAATTTAATAAAATTAATAGATGGTCGCATAAATGTGACAGGTTAAGTTTCAGAATTATAGAGGAATTTATAAAAGTGAACTGGCTGAATTTATTGAAGAAATAAAATACTATATATAACCATCATCTTACATATATATATATATATATAAATATATATATATATAAGGTAAAATAAAAGATAATAAAGTAACTATTATATTTAACTAGCTTCTAAATTAGATAAGAACAATTATTGACTAGATAAGATAAAATAAGATAAGAATGAAGAGTTATAAATCTCCATATACAATAATAAAGTAATATAAATAACCTATTTTCTTAATACCCTCCCTTAAAATGATGACACTTATATCAATTTACACTTAGATCAACACAAACACCTAACAATTCTCGTAGTTTCTCAAAAGCATCCAACTTAAGTGGTTTATTCATTATGTCCACAATTTATTCTTGAGTATTGGAATACTCTAGATTGATAGTTTCATCCTTTGTAAGTTCACGAAGAAAATGAAACCTGATATCTATGTGTTTGCTTCGTCCATGCATCACATGATTTTTTTATAGCCTCATTGTTGAATTATTGTCACAGAATACGATGGTAACACCAACAAGAGTATGTTTTACTTACTAAAAAAATTCTTCTTAGCCATACAGCTTGACAAGCACATGATGCAAATGCAATTAATTCAGTTTCAGTGGAGGATAAGGACACTACTAGTTATTTCTTTGAAGACCATGATACTACTCCAGAAAAAAACATAAATTATATCTAGAAGTACTTTTACTATCACTTAGGCCGCCTGCATAATCACTATCATTATATAAAATTAAATTTTGTTGTCCTCTTGACTTGTAAAAAACTCCAAAGTCCATTGTTCCTTTTAAATATCTAGGTACTTTCTTTTCTACAAAAAGATGTGATTCAGTAGGAAAATCCATGAATATAATAAGAAGACTTACCACGAATATAATATCTAGTCTAGTAGTTGTTAAATACATTAGACTCCCCACAGTCTGTTTATAAGTAGTACTATCTACCTTCTTTTCTTTTTCCAATTTTCCAAGTTTACAACCTAGAGCAATATGATTTAAAACTATATTACTTTAATCGATATTGAATCTCTCAAAAATCTCATGTGTGTATTTCTTCTTTCCAGTAAAAATGCAATCTCGCCTCTACAATACCTCAATTTCAATAAAGAATCTCATCTTTCCTAATCAGTCATTTCAAACTCATGTTCCATTGATTTCTTTATCAATAAACATATCTTCATTGCTTCTAGTAAATATAAGATCATTCAAATAAACACATACATTTAGAAAAATACCTTTGTCCCCAACCTTGATGAAAATAGTTTGTTCATATTGACATCTCTTAAAGACTTCTTTGCTGAAATAAGTTTCAATCCGATTATACCAAGCTTGAAGGCTTGTTTTAGGCCAAATCGTTCTTTCTTTAACTTGAAGACTTTATACTCCTAATCTTTTTGCCTTTTTTGAGGTGACTGTTGAATTTAGACTTTTTCATTTAATTCTCCATACAATAAGGCTGATTTTATATTATAAATTGTCCATTTCCTTAGAGCAACCAATGCAATTACAACTCTAATTGTATCCAATTTAGCACACTATTGAAAAATACACTATTAGCGACGCTGTTAATAATTATTAGCATCGACGGTCAAAATTGTAGACCGTCGTCGCTAAAGAGTTATTTGTTAAAAGATAATGATTTTTAACCACAACGATATATCCTTAACGCCGACGTTGGTAATTTTTTCTGATTATATTATTAACGTTGGCATTAGGGGAATGATGATGTTAATATCATTCTTTATTAACATCGGCTCTCCCCTAACACCAACATTAATATCATTCTTTATCAACGTCGTCTCTCCCCAACCACGACATTAATATCGTTCTTTATCAATGTTGGTTCTCCATAATGCCGACGATAATATCGTTCTTTATCAACGTCGGTGCTCCCCTAACATTGGCGTTGATAATGCTTGCTCTCAGGTTTTTGGAATATTTCTGGTTCTCTTATTAACGTCGACACATGTTTTGCACACATAGCCTTTTCTTGTGAACGAATCAGTGCGTGCATCTCTTATATTTTACGTCCCTATTGTTTGTGCATCTCCTCCATACATACTTGCATGTTCTTGTTCTCCTCGATCAGTACTTTGATCTGTTGACATTGTAAAACATGTGAGTTGTTGACGCTCGAGGAAGAACTTACTCGTTGATTTGGTCTAAAGTGCATTGGACGTATTCCCGATCACCCTCTCGTGTGCCTATGGTCCCAAAGCAGCCTCATACACGTCAAACAGTGACATCTCAAGGTTTACAATCAATTACAATATTGTTAGTAATTTTAAACTTAGACATACAAAATGAAATGATAAAAATGATTACAACTCATGATGGCCTATTGATCATGTGGAGAAGGCATGAGAACCGGATTCTCGGCGATTGCTCTCCTAGTATGTGTATGTAGGAAGAAGTCTGCATAATTAGGGACGTGTCCATTCTCCCCTCTTGTAAAAATAACATACATACCATCTGTTAGATATTATGAAAATTTAATACTCTTACTAAAACTTAATATATGTCGTTCCACTTACGAAAATTATTTGTTGCGGTGTGCTGGGGTTATATCATTTTCGATCTATTGGCGGTGTGATTGTATTTTTTTTCTGCAATTATGAGATAGTTACACTTGTTAGTTAATAGTCGATTAAACATATAATTAAATTACTACTATACTTTATGTTAGGATCGGCATCGCCAAAGGAGACTGGGGTCTCACAAAGGTGAACGCTTACACACACGTCGGTCGATAATAACCCTGTTAGAGGTTTATTATCTCGTTATTATTCTTCGTAAGACGTCACAAACTCTTGACCAAGTTCAAGTGAGGAAGTGTTTTTTTTTCGACTTGAAGCAATACGAAGGGATTAAGATAATGCGAAAAGAACACAAGACACAAGAGATGTTTATAGATGTTCGGGTGAACGCTTACACACATGCCAGTTTGTTAGAATCTAGGTCGGGGCTGGGGAACCGGGGTCTGACCGGTTTACACCTTTCGCTCAACGGTTGTTGTTTAATCCGGTTAGAGATTAACATCTGGTTTCAATACTACACAGGCTGTCACAAACCCTTGAACCGAGTTCAAGTGCGGAAGTGGTTTGTTTCAGACTGAAGCAATACACACACAGGATGAATAAGGCCAGATTTGGGTAGAGTCGGTTTAGAGTTTAGTGGGTCGGTTTGGGATTCAGTAACTCGGCTTAAGTAATGTTTAATCGGTTAGGGCGATATGAGTCGGTTAGTATAAATCGGTTAGAATGTAGAGCCAGCAGAAAGTAAAGAACAAGACAGGTTTTTATGGATGTTCGGAGATAAAACTCCTACGTCACCCCTTCCTCTCGAAACCGCGAGAAGGATATTCACTAAAGAATACACAAACATAATATCCGATCGAGACTTATTTGTTGCTCGATAAACACTCGTACTATTCTCATCGAAATTGTAATATCACTTCAAATGCACACTTAAGCTCTTTTATCTTAGAGAGATAAACGTAACTTATAACTTGGGTTGTTGTAACTCTTAATTGTTGTCTCTTGTAACTGCATTTACTCCTCTTCAGCTCCTTCTTTTATAGGTGAAATGTGCCAACGGTCATATTTCTTCTTCTTGAATCTGATTGGTTGAGCAGAGGTTTAGTGATTCAGACCTGGCGGTTTAGGCTTCCAGTGCGTAGGTCAAACCGACTAGGTTTGTCTTTTACTTAATGTAGCAACTGTTGGTTGGACAGTTGTCTGCACCTGGAAGGTTGCGCCTCTGACTTATCCCAGAAGGGAAAGGTCTCTTCAGGCGGTCTTTTGCAACCTGCAGAGTATCCTCAGACTTGTATGGATAAGGCAATGTTACAGTCTGTCTCTTTGGTATCATCTTCCGCAGATACTCAAAGTATCTGTTTGCACCGATTTGTAGATTGTACTTAGTTTGATGTTCTTGGCTTCTTTCTCTAAGTAGATTCTTCATCGGTTTTCTGGATTGATGCATTTCGGTTTAAGATGTCTACCGGTTGTTTGGGTTAACCGGATGACTACAGGTTTTTCATAACTTCAGGTTAACCGGATGACTTCTGGTTTTGGATACACCTTTTGTCTTGTCTTCTAACTGGTCTTGTTTTCCTGATCGGTTGGATTCTTGGCCGGTTGGATTACTTGAACGATCCAGGTTCTTTAACCGTTTGGATTCTTTAACCGTTCCTGCACAGGAAGTTTGTTTTTGTTAAGTTCTATTTAACCAGTCTAATTTTATCTAACAATTTCTCCCTTTTTGATTATTTTATTTAAAATATTCAAAACCATGTAAGAATTAAATTGTAGACCGGTTGTTTTAAAATTTTATTTGGCCAGATTTTTGGAAAGTGACTTAGAAAAGTTTTTCGAAAGATTTTGGAAAAATTTGAGGAAAATTTTTGAAGGAGAAAAATAAATTATTTATCAATTTCTCCCTTTTTGATTATTTTATTTAAAATATTCAAAACCATGTAAGAGTTAAATTGTAGGCCGATTTCTAAAAATACTTAATATATATAAAAGTTTACTGAAATTAGCATA
The DNA here is from genome assembly GCF_907164915.1 of Impatiens glandulifera. NCBI lineage: Eukaryota > Viridiplantae > Streptophyta > Magnoliopsida > Ericales > Balsaminaceae > Impatiens > Impatiens glandulifera. Next base: position 40,080,229 of record NC_061864.1, on the reverse strand, counting down.
AGCAATATAAATAAAAACTTCTATCCCTCTTCCTAGGCATAAGTTTTTCCCTTAGGTATTCAGCTATTATTCCCCTTCCCGGATTGCAGGGATCTGCGCCAACTCTGGAGGAGGATCCTTGACCGCCCAAGGTCCCAGTGAATGGTGAGACCGGTGAAGGAACCGATCTTAGTGTAATCGCTTCAAGGCCCCGCATTCTTTTGAGCGGCAGTACAGCCTCTTCTTCGAGTTCTTCATCTTCTTCTAAAATCGGGTTGATTGGAAGAGCAGTAGCCGGTTCAACAATGTTATCCAATAACTTTGCAACCGCTGCCCTCTTGAAAGATGTCTTTCTTTTTCTGGTGACTGGTCCGGTTGATGGAGCAGCTACCTTTGATTTCTTATGTGCATTGGCGATCTCTTCGAATGCAAGTTGTTGGTCGAGTAGTCGAGCCGCATCCTCATTTTTCTGAACCGCTAGGGCTGGTGCAACATCTTCTACTCTTTGGACATGTTGGGCCAGGTTTGCATCCGCTTGTTCCGTTTCCTTCTAAAGCTGTACTCGCTCGTTTTCGGCCTCTTGAATCTTTTGAGCCGCGATTTCATTCTCTTTTTCAAGCGCTTCGTCGGATGCCAGCTTTGCCTCTACCATCTCCGCCAATTGTTCGGACACCGCCCTTAGCTCGGCTTCGGTTGTGGCATGCTTCTCTTCAAGCGTTGCCATTCTTTCAAGTATGAATCCGGTTTGGACACCGGATTGAGACAGACCCTCCTCAACAGTTTTCAGCCTTTGATCTGTTGTTATTAAGTGCAGATCTATTAAACTGACCTGCTGGTTGGTGTGAGCAAGACCGGTCTCCAATTTTGTAGTTCTGTCAGTCGTGGAACCGAATAGAAGATCGGTCAAACATAGTTTTCCTCAACGGCCGTAAGTCGTTTAACCGCAGAGTCTAGCTTTTCATCGGTAGACTCAATTAACTGGATAGATTTTGTCCCAGTTTTCTTTATTTTCTTTTGCCATGGCATGATGGCGTCATTGACAAATTCCTCGATTATGTCATTGACCCTATCTTCTGTTAAAGCAGGCACTAATCCTATGTTGGTTTACGGAGATTCGTGTCGATCGGTGAGAAGTGTTCCCGTTTCGATTTCAGTGTTGTTAATCGTGGGTTCCGGTGGAGGGGAGATATCCTCGACCTCGTTCGGATTCGGACCGCCATCATCCTCATGATGAGATCTTGAGAAGAGTGACGCTTCTTGGTGAGCGGGTTTCGATTCTAACCGTGCCAACTCATCGGTTAGTTCTTGTTCCTTAACCTTTAGCATTTCCAGCACTAAGGCCTCGAACTGGGAATCCTCCGTCCTAGGGACATATTTTTCACGAAGATGATGAATGTGATCGGTGAGTTCTAGCAACCGGGCATGCGGTTCGACCATCTTTCCTATTCGAAGAGCGGTTACCACGCTCTTAGCTTTAGTAAGGTTGAGCACCGACGTTTCCATTCCAATCATCTTTTCATACATTTGGTCAGCGGGATGCTCCGGTAACATGTTGGCATAGAGGATTTCCTACCGATTCAGAGCCCATTGAAAATAGACATTGCTCGCAGCGTGAGCCTGAACGTAAAGTTGATCTATTATTTGAGTGACGAGGTCCTCTCCCAGTTGCCGAACGTTTTCATCCGCGGTTTCACGGCTTTCCGGTTGCCTACCCGAACCGGTTTCAATATCATCATTTCTGGCCGATTGTTCTTCGACCACCATCTCCTTCCCTTTGTTAGACCGATCCTCCTCGGTGTTGTGGGAGAGAGTCCAGCTAGAGCTTGATGCCGAGTTCTCCGGATTAGGGGTGTCGGTCTGAATATTAGCCGACCCGGTCGGTTGCAAAGCCGCCTTGCTTCCGGACTGTTCACCCGCCGGAGCCTTCTTTCTAGGCTGCGGTTTCCTTCGGGGGTTTGATTGTTTGTTGGCGGAGACCTTTGTTCTTCCCGGTTTGTCCTCCGGTTTTACAAAGTGAGTGGATTTTATGATCTTGCTCGGGGAAATGAAAACGCCTGGGCCGGTTTCAGCGTTGAAGTGGCGCATCAGCTTGCCGAGTGGAACGACGTATCCCCACGACCGTTTGGAGGATGGATCCACCATCTCACATAGGTTAGAGAAAATTACCTTGGCCTAGTTGATTTTATTGTCGTTGACCAAACCGGCAATCATCTCAATCTTCAAGCGTGTGAGGCTATCATAGTTGCCTCCTCTTCCTTGAACCGACTTTGAGAGAATCTCGCAAAGCGGCCTATATTCTGGTTTGAGGGAGTTTTTCTTACCGGACACTGCTATCGGTTCTTCGGTATCCGAGACATCGCGGCAAACTGCTTGGAATGTATCATCGTTTGTAGGCACCGAGAAGTCACTCCCTTCTGTCGGTAAGCGGAGAACTTCAACAACCGACTCTTTTGTGAGTTCAAACGGTTTTCCGCCGATCGTTGCAGATATAACTCCCTGACTGTGGGAGGCGATTTGGAAGAATTCAGTGACCGTTTCTTGATATAAAATGAACGGTCCGTTCAAGAAGTGTTCAAGACCGGATTCAGAGATTTGAGTTAACACTCGTTTAGCTTCTGTCGGTCCATTTGCCCGAATTTCTTCGAAGTCGACTTGGAAGATGTGGGTAAATAGCACAGAATCGCGAATCATTTTTCTTGGAGAGACCGAAAGATCGAGAGATTGAGAGCTTAGAAGAGATTTGAGTGCTAGAGAGAGAAAACAATTTCGCGGAAGAAATAAATAATTTCGCGGAAAGTATTTATAGTTGCGGATTGGAATGCAAACCGATGCGAACTGTCACATCAAGAACGGGTGGGAAATTTCCCTCCAAAGTTACTTTAATACAGTTATTTTTGTAACCGATTATTAGTGAAGCGGTTATTTAACCGACGATTTAGAGAGGCGGTTAGCAATTTTAACCGGTTGAGCATTCAAACCGATATTTTAACTTTGCGATTTTGAACCGATTTTTGAGCTTAATAATTAGAATGATCATTTGATTGAACAAGAAAGACATGATTGATACCGATACAAAGATCGGTTTGAGGTACACAAAAGAAATAGAAATTTACATAACGGTCATTTTAGAAAGTTTGTCATCCACCACCTCCTCGTTGAGGACATTCGAGAGGTTCACCGGTGTACCCGGTCCAAGATTTGAAATGTAGGTCCGAAGGACCCGGCTCAGGTGGAGAGCAAAGCCAAAACCTTTCTTTGTTTCGACAATGGTCTTCAAGTTGTGTAGATGACCGACGCCCAGTTGATGGGGGTATGGCTGACGATGTAGGTCATCATATCAAAAGTCCTCTTGGAATAGTTTTGTTTCGGAGATTGACATATGATCGACCGATTGACGATCTCATGCAGGAGTTGGATGTGAGGGGCAAGGCGGTTTTTGAGGCCGTAATTCTCCACCGGCACTTCGGTTCCAAAGAATATTTCAGCATAGTCTACTGCTGCACTGCCCACCCAGGATGGGAAGTCGGAGAACCCTTTAGTGGGCAGATTGAACATCCCAGTGAATCCGCTCTCGGAAAGAAAGAAAATATTGTTTTTCACGACAGAAGTAATGACATCGCCGAGAATGGCTGCATTATCGAAAAACTCCAACACCTTTGGGTAAAATATAGGTCTGGATTCTTCGAGGAAGTCGCGAAGACCGGTGTCGTTAAGGGATTCGAAGAGTATTTCCCTTACTTCAACATCCTCCATGTTGAGGACGGAGTCGAAGTCGATGCATAATTAATTCCTTAGAGTGCGATTAGACATTTTTCAAATATTGCTAAGAGAGAGAGAGTTTGAAAAATTATAAGTTGTTTGGAGGTGTATCGGAATGAGAAGGAGATGTCTCTTAAATAGATTTGAAATTGGAGGGAAAATAGGAGCATTTAATGTTGATATTCCATTTAGTCTTATTAATGCTGGGAATATTTATATTTTCAAAACGCCTTGGGAAGGAGTTACTTTTGACCGGTTGCGGAGCTCGAAGTGGAGAATCTAGTTGGGAAGTTACTAGGTTTGTGTAATTTACCATGTAGTTGGAAGTCAAAAGTTACTTTTCATTAATGGAAGAGGAATTACAACAAGCCGAAAGAAATACGGATTAAACCGAAAGGGATCATAATTGAGTAGGATAACAATACAACCGGTGCGTACAGCAAAATGACCGGTTGTAAGAAGGAGTGACTTAATTGCCAGAGTTGGTAAGATGTCTGTTCTTCTTCTTCCAGGCCTTCTCGAACCCCGAGTTCAGCCCCTCGCACGGACAGAGCGGAACCCCGAGTTCCAAGAGTAGGAAGCTGATCTAAGGAATGAAGTCGGTATGACGAGTGGTGATCATCCAGATCTGGACGTCGAACAACACCCTGGACCAATTGACCGGAGTATCAGTTGTGATAGCGGTCATCATGTTAAAGGCAGTGGCGCAATAGGTGTTTGTGACATCCTTTCCCAGGATGGCCCGACCGATGATGTTATTGAGAAGCTGGTATTTAGCCCTCAATGATGATCGAGCTCCGTGGTCATTGACCGGACAGTTTGAGCGAGAGAAGTTCAAGGAGATTTCGGCCTTTAGTTCGGATGGAACATTCAGATTGGTAAGACCTTGCTTCGGAAGATCGAAGCACTGGGAAAAATCACTCTCCGAGAAGTCAAACACCGTTCCTCCAACCCAAGATTGAATGAGGGTATAAAAGTACGGGGTACTACGGAAGACCCTGGCGTTATGGAAAAATTCCAGTACGGTTTCAGGGAAGATGAGATGTTTGTCATATAGAAAGGATTTCAGACCGATGTCTTCTAGAGACTTGATCATTTTGAATATCTCGTAGTGTTCTGTTCTTTGAACGGAATTAAAATCAACTTGGAGAATGTTTTGGAACTAGGACATTTTTGTCTTAGTGAGATGATATTTGATGTTTGTGGATATTTGGTTTATATTCATCTAACTTATATATTAGTTGAAGGATGATAGTATTATCCAGTGGATGGCAGGTAATTTAGTTTATTAACCATAGGATAAAACATATTGCATGAATTAGGTATGTCTACAGCCTAAGGTGTGAGTCATAAGCCTGGACGGTGAAAGATATCATATCTTCATATCTTTTGAGGTATGACTATTTTGTTTTGAAAAGGTACATTTTCAGAACAGATACATCTAAACACAAACAGTTGTTCCATTTCTGTTCGAAAGCCAAATAATCCAGAATATATATTATATTCAAACCGGTCGGTTTTCAGTCATTGGTCCCGATGCAGTTAATTAATGTAAGCACTAAGTAACCGGTCGGTTTACTGTGATTGATAGACGAAGCGGTTCTTCAATAAGTACAATGGTGAATTCGGTTTTCGACATTTTAGGAAGAACTGCCAGTTTTGTTTGTCCGAACCGAATTTCCCTTTAGAAATCAATTGTTTAAGAAATGAGTTGATTAATATCGGTTAAACCGAGAATGTTTCTGAAGTAAGAAAATTTAGCTTCCTGCAGCGGCTTTGTGAAGATATCGGCTACTTGTTGTTATGTTGATACGTATTCCAGCCGGATATGCTTCAGAATGACATGTTCCCGAATGAAGTGATGCCTTATGTCGATGTACTTGGTTCTAGAGTGTAAAACCGGATTGTATATGATTGCTATGCACTTGTGTTGTCACAGAAAACAGGAGACTCTTCGGCGGTGATACCGAAGTCCTTTAGTTGTTGTTGAATCTATAGAAGTTGTGAACAACACATTTCGGCTGCCAGATATTCAGCTTCTGCGGTTGACGTAGCAACCGACGTTTGCTTCTTGTTGTGCCATGACACAAGCTGGTCACCTAGGAATTGGAATGTTCCGCTGGTACTTTTTCTATCAACTTTAAATCCTGCTTAGTCTGCATCCAAGTAACTTGTGAGGTTGAAAGATGAGTCCTTTGGATACCACAAACCGACTTCAGGGGTTCCCTTTAGGTATTTCAAGATTCGCTTAGGGACTGTATAGTGAGACTGTTTTGGATTAGCCTGGAATCTTCCACACACTCCGACTGCAAATAGTATGTCCGGTCTACATGCTGTCAGGTACAAAAGAGAACCGATGATTCCGCGATAGGTTGTCATGTCTACTACTTGACCGTCATCATTTTTTTCCAGCTTAATTGATGAGCTCATTGGAGTGGCCGCGGAGGAGCATGTGTCCATCCCAAATTTCTTTAGAAGTTCCTTTGTGTATTTGGGTTGTCTTATGAAGGTTCCTCCTTCGAGTTGCTTAACCTGAAGGCCTAGGAAGAAACTTAATTCTCCCATCATACTCATTTCAAATTTGTTAGTCATCAAGGTTGAGAATTTATCACACAGCTTAGGATCGGTTGATCCGAAAATGATATCATCCACATATATTTGAACAAGTAGGATATGCTCATTTTTCTCAAATTTAAATAGAGTTTTATCTACTAAACCTATGGTGACATCGTTGTGTAGCAGAAATGCGGTTAGTGTATCATACGAAGCTCTAGGAGCTTGTTTTAAACCGTTCAGTGCTTTATTTAGGCGGTATACATGATTAGGCAGGTCAACATTTTGAAAACCGGGTGGTTGCTCAACATATACTTCTTCACGTAGATCACCATTTAAAAATGCACTTTTAACATCCATTTTAAAAACTTTAAAGTTTTTGAAAGCAACAAAGGCTAGAAAAATCCTAATGGCTTCAATCCTAGCTACAGGAGCAAATGATTCTTCAAAATCAATGCCTTCTTCCTGTTTGTATCCTTGTGCCACTAATCTGGCTTTGTTCCTCGTAACCAAACCGTCTTCATTGAGTTTATTTCTGAATACCCATCTTGTTCCTATGACCGGTTGATCTTTCGGTCTAGGGACTAGATACCAGACTTTATTACTCTCAAACTGGTTTAACTCTTCTTGCATTCCTAAGATCCAATCCGGATCTGACAATGCTTCATCCACCCTTTTCGGCTCAATCTGGGATATGAAAGCGGAATTAAAGTATTCCTCCAGTATTTGTTGCCTAGTTTGGACAAGTTTTGAAGGGTCACCTATAATTAGCTCAGGAGGATGATTTGTGTTCCTTTTGAAATTCGGTTCAGGAATGTCTATCAAATCATTGTTTGTTTGATCAAGGCTAGACATATCGGTAGGCTGAACAATAATGTCAGACCGACCGACTTCCTTAGTTTGGACCGAGGTGTCATCTTCCTGTTGTGTGGCAGCTTGATCCGGTTGGGTTTCATCATCACCCATTTGGTCATGGACAAACCGTCTGAAGACCGGAACCTCATCTTCACTATCAGAATGGATATTGTTGTTTTCCAATCTGTTGTGTAGATCAAAGGATGATGCAGTGTTACTTTCAACCGATTTATCGAATACAACATGAAGAGATTCCTCCATGGTTAAAGTTCTAGTGTTATATACTCTATATTCTTTACTAACCGCTGAGTAACCTAGCATGATTCCAATATCGGATTTTGCATCAAAAGTAGATAGGTAATTTTTGCCATTTATATGAATATAGCATTTACAACCGAAAATTTTAGGATACCGAATATAAGGAATCCTATCAAAATACACTTCATACGGTATTTTGTTGTGAAATTTGTTATCAAAGACCGATTTTGTGTGTAACATGCAGTATTGATCGCTTCAGCCCAAAATGTTTGAGTGACCCCCGAATCGGCTATCATAGACCTTGCGGCTTCCTTGAGAGTTCGGTTTCTTCTCTCGGCCAGGCCGTTCTGTTGAGGAATTCTAGCACTAGACAACTCGTGTCGAATGCCCTAATCATCAAGAAATGCATTTAGAGTACTGTTTATAAATTCGGCTCCTCTATCACTCCTAATGCTATTTATGCGTGTTGATTTTTCATTTTGCAAAGATTTAAGCAATGTAATTAAATTTGATGCGGTTTCACGTTTGGATGCCAAAAATATTACCCATGTATAACTAGAATAGTCATCAATAACTACCATAGTGTAAACCATACCACCTAGGCTGGTGACCCTAATCGGTCCAAATAAATCCATGTGAAGAAGATCTAAGCATCGGTTATACTAAATGTGTCCTTTACTCTTAAAGGTTGACTTAGTTTGTTTACCCATTTGACATGCTGAACAAACCTTATCCTTGTTAAATACTATATCAGGAATTACTTCAACTAGTTTTTTACTACGGATATAGTTTAAGGTTTTGAGGTTCAGATGATTTAGCCTCTTATGCCACAGCCAGGTTTGATCGGTTTTAGCTACCATGCAAATAGGATGCTCTACATAATTTTTCCAGTCTACTTTATATATGTTTCCTAACCTTTTTCCGGTTAGTAGTGTGTTGCCCTGAGAGTTTTTAACTAAGCATGCATGCTTAAGGAATTCTACTGTATATCCAGCATCACACATCTGACTAATACTTAGCAGATTAAAGTGTAGATTTTCAACTAAAAGTACATTGTCAATTGTTAAATTACCATGGATAATCTTACCCTTGCTCACAGTTTTACCTCTTGAGTTGTCACCGAAAACAATCATTGCACCAGTTTCTATTTTGATGTCGGTTAGAAGGTTATTGTTTCTAGTCATGTGTCTGGAGCAACCGCTGTCCAAATACCACTCAGAGTTTCCTAGCCGTTTCTTCACATCCTGCAAAATATACATATTTACAACTATTTGGTACCCACATTTACTTGGGTCCACACTTGATTAGTCTCTTAGATATCCAGACTTTAATAAGTCGGACAACTTTCCCGGTTATGGTTCTGACTAGTTTTCCTGTACTTGGTTTGACATCTTTCTGTTTTCCTAGAAGTGCCTTATTTGGTGGTGGCCTTTGGTTTATCCTATGTGGATCGGTTTGTTTACCTTTGGGCCAGTTGGCTTTCCTTCTCTTAGGATGAAGCCATTTTTCGGAATCAGTTGGACTTACATAGGTTATTTCTTCTTCCGGTTTTGAGGCACTTTGTTCCTCATCATCGGTTGAAGAGCTCTTGACAAATCTTACAAAGGGAAGATTTTCTTTTGTGAGCTTTATCTTGTCTGAATGGTTTCGGTTGTTGGATCTGTTGTTTTTGTATCCAAGACCAAATTTGCATTTGGGATGTCTTTTATACTTAGATAACTGGTTTACCATTTCACTAGATCTTTTCCATGCGGCTATTCGATACCGGGTTCGGGCATCTTCCTCTTCGGTCAACTCTTGAACTGACTCCTTGAGCTGTTCGGTCTCAGAGGATAGTTCAAGTGCTGCCTCGATTTCTAGAATTTCATCAGGTTGGATGGTTTTTGGTTCGAACAGGGTTGGTGCTATGGGGTCGGTTCTAAAGTTGAGTTGGGTTGGTATTAAGGTTAATAGGTTCTTATATTCTGTTACCATATCATTTAGTGCATTAAATAACTCATCTTTAGTAAATTCTTCACTAGGAGAGTCAAATACATGTTCCTCGTTTGCCATGACACAGGTGAGTTCATCATCGCTGTCACTGTGAGCTAATAAGCGTCCTCCCTCATCGGCTATCAGTGCTTTCTGAACTTCACTTCCTTCACCGGTTTGTGGATAGTTGTTTCGGTGGTTCTAATCATCCGGTTTCCGGTCATCCCGTCTTGGTTTTCTGCATTCCCACCTGAAATGTCCTAAACAATTGCAATTATAACATCTAACATTTGATTTATCACTGTAGTTATTGTTTGTCGGCTGACTTCTCTTCATGAATCTGCCAAACTTCTGTGCAAGCATTGCCATGGCATCCTCAGTGAACTGTTCGGCGGTTCTGATCGGTGCAGGAGAAACCGGTTTCATGGATGTAACTAAGGCTTTAGTGGAGGTTCAAGATCTCATCTCAAACTCATATGCCTTAAGATCTTCGAATATGTCGTGTAGCTTCATCTTGCTTAGACAGTTTGATTCCCTCATCACCATTGTCTTTAAATCCCATGCGCTTGGAAGAGATCTTAAGGCTTTCATGATAGTTTCATTGTTATCATACTTCTTTCCAAGAGTTGATAACTCGTTTATCACATCTGTAAACCGGTCACTGTACTCCCTCATTGTTTCTCCCAGTTTCATCTTAATGTTTTCAAACTTCTGGGTAGCCACCATTAACTTGTTTTCCTTGGTTCTTTCATTTCCCTCATGGAGTTGAATCATCGTTTCCCATATTTCCTTTGCGGTTTTGCAATCTCTGACTTTACAAAAGGTATTCCTGTCCAAACCGTTGATGATGTGGTTTCTGGCATGGTTGTCCAGATTATTTTTCGCCTATCATCTTTTGTCCAATCCTTCCTATCTTTATCAATCTTTATCGGTCCTTCAGACAAGATGAACGACATCTCATCATCCATAATGATTAAGTGCAGGTGCATGCGTACCTTCTAGTTGACGAAATCATCACCTTCTAGCATTGGAGGCTTATCGAGAGTCATGCTTGCTTGAGTATTGAAACTAACTGCTCTAATACCAATTATTAGGATCTAGGTCGGGGCTGGGGAACCGGGGTCTGGCCGATTTACACATTTCGCTCAACTATTGGTGTTTAATCCGGTTAGAGATTAACATCGGATTTCAATACTACACAGGTTGTCACAAACCCTTGAACCGAGTTCAAGTGCGGAAGTGGTTTGTTTCAGACTGAAGCAATACACACACAGGATTAATAAGGCCGGATTTGGGTAGAGTCGGTTTGGAGTTTAGTGGGTCGGTTTGGGATTCAGTAACTCGGCTTAAGTAATTTTTAATCGGTTAGGGCGATATGAGTCGGTTAGTATAAATCGGTTAGAATGTAGAGCCGGCAGAAAGTAAAAAACAAGACAGGTTTTTATGGATGTTCGAAAATAAAACTCCTACGTCACCCCTTCCTCTCGAAACCGCGAGAAGGATATTCACTAAAGAATACACAAACACAATATCCGATCGAGACTTATTTGCTGCTCGATAAACACTCGTACAATTCTCACCGAAATTGTAATCTCACTTCAAATGCACACTTAAGCTCTTTTATCTTAGAGAGATAAACGCAACTTATTACTTGGGTTGTTGTAACTCTTAATTGTTTTCTCTTGTAACTGCATTTACTCCTCTTCAGTTCCTTCTTTTATAGGTGAAATGTGCCAACGATCACATTTCTTCTCCTTGAATCTGATTGGTGGAGCAGAGGTTCAGTGATTCAGACCTGGCGGTTTAGGCTTCCAGTGCGTAGGTCAAACCGGCTAGGTTTGTCTTTTACTTAATGTAGCAACTGTCGGTTGGACAGTTGTCTGCACCTAGAAAGTTGCGCCTCTGACTTATCCCAGAAGGGAAAGGTCTCTTCAGACGGTCTTTTGCAACCTGCAGAGTATCCTCAGACTTGTATGGATAAGGCAATGTTACAGTCTATCTCTTTGGTATCATCTTCCGCAGATACTCAAAGTATCTATTTGCACCGATTTGTAGATTGTACTTAGATTAATGTTCTTGACTTCTTTCTCTAAGTAACTTCTTTATCGGTTTTCTGGATTGATGCATTTCGGTTTAGGATGTCTACTAGTTGTTTGGGTTAACCGGATGACTTCAGGTTTTCATAACATCAGGTTAACCGGATGACTTCCGGTTTAGGATACACCCTTTGCCTTGTCTTCTAACCGGTCTTGTTTTCCTGCTCGGTTGGATTCTTGGCTGGTTGGATTACTTGACCGAACCTGGTTCTTTAACCGTTTGGATTCTTTAACCGTTCCTGCACATTAAGTTAGTTTTTGTTAAGTTTTATTTAACCTGTCTAATTTTATCTAACATAGTTGATAGTAATCCTGTTAGAGGTTAATATCTATCTCAATACTATTCAAGTTGTTAAAAACTCTTGAATCGAGTTCAAGTGCGGAACTGTTCGTTTCAACTTAAAGCAACACAAGCACAATTTAGACAGCAACAAGAGAACACAAAGTAAAAGAGAAACAAAACACCGGATTTATGGATGTTCGGAGATAAAGCTCCTACGTCACTCTAGAAGGATATTCACTCAAAATATTCAAACAATTTACAATACGTATATCGGACACATGAGGCTTATTTACTGCTCATTTTCGAATTCTTACAACTCTTACTCTATTGAACATAAACAAATTCTGTCAACTTACAACACTCACTACTCACACAATATAGTTGAACTTGTAATACACGTGAAATTCTAACACACACTGAATTAAACACTTAAGCAATATGTGAGCAAGGATGGTTTAGAGTCTTGCAAAGTTCTCAGTTCGTAAGATATTTAGAAGGTTTCAAGGTTGTTAAGTTTAGGAAGATTCATAATTTGTAGCGTTAAAACCAGGTGCTTCTTTCTGTTGAGCTCTGATAACTTAAATAGAGAATATGACAACGGTCATATTCTTCTTTTTCAACGGATATATTTCCTTGATAGTACATGGTTTCTTAGATTTGATTGCTTGAGAATTGTTGTAGTACATTCTTGGGATATCCTCTAATCTTGTTTGATAAGAAGTCAACATGGCCATTAATTGGATTAATGATTTCCGAGGAGCAGATCATCATGCAGATATCTCTTCTAATGATTTGGCTGTTTGTAGTAGTGTGACAAATATCTGTTCCAAAAAGAACTGCATTGGACTTATACCGAAATGGTATTCTGATCTCATTTAGTAGGCTTCTTCTTCCAAAAAGGTTTTATCAGACTTGTATTTATAGGGCAATAATACAGTCTGATCATGTGAAGGCTCCCTTCTGTAATTGCCGAAAATATTCTGTGTTGCACTAAAAGGGAAACTGACAACTGCTCTTAGTGTAAAGTTGTCTTAGCATAAAATCGGTTCCGCATCTTAAGTCCGATCGGGCAAACTTCCGATAATATTACCGATTTACCCTTTTTGTAAATAACCGGTCAAGTTATCATTGCATGGATATTACCGATTTCGCGTCTTGTCTAAAAATCGAAGATTTTACTGAAAGTATTTACCAGACAAAGATTTTACAGGAAAAATTGCCGGTTTTGTTTTGAGAATAAACGATTAGTTTTACCGATCTTACTGAGTGGTAAAATCAAATTCTTCTACCGAATCGATCATATAACCGATTGAAAAACCGATTGTGCAGCCTATATGAAACCCAAGATATTACCGGTTAAACTGCTGGTCTGTTTACCGATTCCGTTTTATAACATATAACCGATAATTTTACCGGTCAGTTGATTGAGCAGTAAAACCGATTTCTCACTACAGAACCGATTAATGCTAGTTCTAGTTCTGTGAATATTACCGATAATTTTATCGAATATACTGTTGAGTGGTAAAGACGATTTCTTTCACCGAACCCATTCATTACCGGTTCTGTTTATTGTATAGATAAAGCCGAAGATAAAGCCGATAAGATAAGACCGATTTGCATCGTCTTTATGACATCTGTCAACCGGGCTAAGCGGTAAAACCGACTTTTATTTCCGAATTGAACATATAACCGGCTGCTTCTCTTTGATAGGTAACCAAGCGTAATGCTGATTTGTAAAACCGAAGGAGTAAGTTACCGATTTCGGTTTTACCGATTTCTGCATTTCTAATTTAGATATAAACCGAACTTCTTTATTCTCTGGTTTCTTTTTATCCTACACAAATTATGAATTTGGTTAAGTTCTTTAGATAAATAATTACTTATTAATTATTTATCTAATTTATCTAAGAATTTATAATTATATTTCATGTTTGTTCAAGTGGGAGTTATTCTATTCATTTCTGTTAACAATTTAAATCAATTTTGGACTTCAAGACAAAGATGATTCTATATTATTAGTTTTTTTTGTTTTTTTTATTTATTAATTTAATTTAAATATTTTCTCAATGATTTATAAAGATAACCAATAAGTACACCTATGTTTTTATTTTCTACTAATAATTTTATAAAATCTGCAATTAAATATAATATATAATATTAATATTTGTATTCTAAAGTGCTTATATTATTTAGGTTTGACCTATAATATTTCTATTACATTAAATAAACTTTTAGATTATAAAATAATTCTAAAAAAGAAACCCTTAATTTTAAAATTCTTTAAATCCCAATTTCAATTTTTTTCTGATTAAATATGGATATATTAGAGTATAATTAAAAAAATTGGCATTCACTATTTACATAGACATTGATATATAAATATAAGTCACTTTTTCTTTAGGTTAATTTATGGTGTTTATTAGTACTAAATATTTTATTTTTTATATAGCATAATGGTATTTTAAATATATAAAAAATTATTTTATGAGCTATAGATGGTGTTAGGTAAAATAGGTAATTAATTATTAGTATTAATTAACTATTAAATAAGAACTTAATTAAGTTAATTTTGTGCAGATTAAAAAAATCCGAAAGGAAAGTTGATCGGTATCGGCTCAGTTTTCTACTTCAGCGCTTTAGGAATTCGGTCATCTCAAATGTCCATTCGGCAAGAAGCGCAACCAGTAGTAGAAAATATTGGTTCGGAAAGAAGCGTAACTGGTAGAGGATATCGGTTTCGTATCAGTTTACTGGATTGGTTTCTCATCGGTTTATCGGATCAGTTTCTCATTGGTCTATCGCATTAGTTTAACATCAGTTTACCGGATCGGTAGCAAACATTCGTTTCTCTAATCGGTCTTCCAGATCGGTTTCCAATCCGGTAGTAGATGAAATCGATTTTAGTACTTCTCAGAAGACAAATACATTTCCACTAGTAGAAGAAATCAACTTTATGCTACAACAAGATTTTATTTCCATTTTGGTGCAGGTTTGAGGATACCTTTTGATAACAGCTGTCTACCAACACAATTCAGACTGTCAAGAGCACCAAAAGACAAATAATTCATGTTGCATGCTCCTAGGAAAATATCAATCCAATTAATGCCATCTTGACTCATTATAATCAGACTACAGACAAAATCAAAGGATATCATATCCAATGTACTTTGCTGGACCTCAACATATCAAGATCAAGAAGAATGTCCTATGAAGAAAAATGTATCTGTTGAAGAAGCAAATATATCCGTTGACATCTGCTTATTTAAGAGAATGAAGCTCAACCAGATAAAACATCTTTTGAAAAACCTTAAGATCAACCATTGAACACTTTTGACAATCGTGTGCTACAAGCTCTTACTTTAAGTGTGTTAAATTCCAAATCTGTATTACAATACTAACTTATTCTGTGTGAGTGGTGAGCATTTTAAGTTAACAAAATCCGTTATATTCAACAAGAGTGTGTGCTAGGAGTTCGAAAGTAGGCAATAACTAGGTCATGGTTGTTCGACTGGGTTGTATATGAGTGTTGTATTCAATCAAATCTTCTAGTGGATATCCTTCTCAAGGTTTGAGAAGAAGGGGTGATGTAGGAGTTTTACTCCAAACATCCATAAACATTGTGTTGTGTCTTTTCTTCTTCATTATTCACTAAAACGACCATCTATTGCTTCAAGTTGAAACAATCACTTTCGTACTTGAACTCGGTTCAAGAGTTTGTGACAACTTGCGTAGAGTAGAAATCAGATAATCAACCTCCAACAAGGTTATTATAGACCGGCGTGTGTGTAAGCGTTCTTCGTTTCAAAAGCCCAGTCTCCATCGGCGATCCCGATACCAACAATTGGTATCATAGCAAATTATTTCTATTCTCAAGCAACTAGACATCAACATGTCTATAAACAAGGCTCCAATGCTCGAAAGTGAAGATTTCATCGATTGGAAGCTACGAATGCAAGTGCACATAGCTACCTTGGACGATGACATGATGTATATTTGGTCTAATGATCCAATAAAGATTGACAAGGAAACAAGTGAGTGGACAAATGAGGATAGAGGAAGGAACAATCTTTACAACCTTACTAGAAACACGTTTGCAAAAATCAGAGCAATCTCTACTGCAAAAGAAGTGTGGGAGATAATCGTCCAGCTTCATGAGGGAAACGAGCGAACCAAGGAAAACAAAATCATGGTGGCCACTCAAAAATTTGATAATATTAAGATGCACCCAGGAGAAACAATGAAAGAATTTGTTGACCGTTTCACAAGTATTGTGGATGAACTTTCACTTCTAGGAAAAACTTACAATAACAAAGAGACAATTGTCAAAGAGCGAAGAGGTCTTCCAAGAGTTTGGGATGTTTGGGATGTCAAAACAAGGGTGATGATGGAATCAAGGAGTCTTCATAAGATGCGATTGCATGACGTCTTTGAAGATCTGAAACTTTATGAATTTGAGATGAACTCAAGAAATGAAGATGAGCTTTTATCTTCAAAAGTCACCAGAGCTCTGGTGTTCTCTGTGGAACCGACAACTCTAGTACCCGTCAAGTCTGCTGAACAGTTCAACAATGAAGTAATGGCCATGCTTGCCAAGAAGTTCTGAAAATTCATGAAGAAGAATCAACCCAAGAACTCCTACAACTATAACTACTCAAACGGTAACAAAGCTAACGTTCGTTGTTTTAATTGTGATACCTTAGGTCATTACAAGTCGGAGTGCTAGAAACCAAGAAGATATGATAAAAAGCCCACCGATCAGAAACCAAGGGAAGACTATCAACCATAAAAAAAATAATAAGGAGGTCTAGAAAGCCTTGCTAGCTGATGATGGCGGAAGCAAATGGGCTCAAAGCGATTTAGACAATGTCAATGAAGAAGTCAGATGCTTCATGGAAAATGATGAAGAGGTATTCGACTTTGTCTCCGAGGAATTTACCCGAGAAGATCTGGTTATTGCACTCAATGAATTGGTCATTGAGTACAAGAATCCGTGTAATCTCGTATCAACTCAGCCAGATAACTAAACTGGTAGAACAATTGAACTATCCTCTAAGAATGAGAAACTCAAGGAGAAAGTTCAATTTCTAACTGAAGAAAACGAAAGAATAAAATATGTAATTGCTGCATGGACGAAATCTGGAGATGTCGTGAGCCAGATGACGAGTCATCAGAGACCTGCTAATTGCAAGTTCAGTCTAGGCTACAAACATAAAAATCTAGGTATGTCACGCAAAGAGTTGAGACCCAAGAATGACAAGTTTCCTCTCATAATCTTTTTCAAGGGTACATCAACCAATAGTGAAGCAAGTCATGATTCAGATGAGTCGGAACTAAAATACGTTGAATTAACTAACCAATCACAGTAGCTTAGTCCTGAGAGAAGGAAAGTTTGTCGGTCGGCTGGACATGTACATAATTAAATTGATTAAGTTCTATATTAATAGTTAATTAATATTAATAATTAATTTACCTATTTATCTAACAATTTCTCCATTTTTGATTATTTAGATTAAATATTCAAAACCTTGTAATTTTTATAATCGTTGGCCATGTATACTAGTTTATTTATTCATTTTAATTTAATAATTTCTACCTTTTTAATTATTTAGGATAAATATTCAAAACCAGTTGAGTTTTCAATATCAGTGTTGTGTTCCTCATTTGTTTCACAATTTCTCATTTTTTGATATTTTTAACTTAAAAGTATCAAAACTAGCCATAAGTATCATAATAATTAACAAGTGAACATCCCTGTTTAATAAACATAATGAAAAGTGAAGTTAGTAATGAAAACCAGATGTTTCAAAAAAAAGAAAAAAAATGTGATCTTAAAGACATAAGGAAAGAGTGTAGGGAAAGAAGAAAGTTTTAGCATCTCCCTTTCTTCGGTTTTAAAACCGACTATGCGAGTTCTTTGTATATTCATCTTGCTATGAAGCCCTGATTTGGTTGACCGGGAATGTTGGGTTCAACACGTCTTCTACTTGGATGATTAGGAGCGTTCTCAACGGAACTTCCATTACCCCTTCGTAACCTTCGACTTAACCAATCACTACGTGGAATCTCCGATTGGGGTACTTTCGTTTGAGACCGAGGGTTTGCAATTTTATATTGGTGCAACATCGCATCATCCTCCGGTATGTTATCCTCCACTACTATAGGTTTTATGGTTTGCCTTCGGTTAGTAGCTTTGGTCTTTTTGGCGGTAGTTGTTGGCTTGGCTGTATTATCTGCATTAATATCCTTTTGAATTCGTCAAGCAACCTCTTCATCAGCTTGTTCAGTGGCCTTAACTTTTGTGTAAATTCTGTGAACTTACAATACTCACCACTCACACAGAATGGGTAGTACTGTTATACACTTGGGTTTCTAAAATACACTGTATTGAAAGATTGAGTGATTTAAAATACACTTGGGTTTCTAAATCACTTGATTGTGATTGGTTGTGGTTCAGAGTAGTACAAAAGATGAGATATCCTTTGATCTTGTTTGTACTGTGATAATAAGTCAACATTGAATTAATTGAATTAATGATCAATCAACATACAGTTTCTTCTAATGATTTGGCTGTCTGGAACAATATGGCAGACAACTTCTCCCAATAAACTTTATTAGACTTTATTATACCAAAATGGTAGTTTAGATTAAGTTAGCAGACGTTTACTCCCAAGAAATCTTCATTAGACTTACACAAAAATGGCAATAAAACAGTCTAGACGCTTGAAAGCTGCTCTCTACAATTACCGGATATGTTTTGCATAGCACTGATGTGGAAATTTCCGGTTGCGCCTTGTATAAAGTCGTTTTAACATATTACCGATTGTGCTTCTTATATAACGGAGCAGACTACCGAGTAGTCTACCGGTTGCGCTTCTTATATAAAACCGAGAAGGCTACCGATCAGACTACTAGTTGTGCTTCTTATATAAAACCGAGGATGCTACCGATTAGACTACCGATTAATCTACCGATTAGTCTACCGCTCAGACTACCCGATTAGTCTACCGATCAGTCTACCGGTCAGGCTACCTGTCAGACTGTCGGTCGGACTACTGGCTACGCTTCTTTATAAGTGTTTGCATATTTTGTAGCCGTCTTTAAAGAAGACCCGATCAACTTTACTTTTGGTTTTTCTTTAACCTGCACATAATCAATTTGATTAAGTTCTATATTAATAGTTAATTAATATTAATAATTAATTTACCTATTTATCTAACATAATATTGAATAAATCTAAACAAAGTGTTGTGTACTTTTCCAATTATGAAATCATGATAAAATAAAAACTTTGTTAAAGTGTCATACTAAGCTCTAGGAGCTTTCTTAAAACCATATAAAGCTTTGTCAAGTTTAAAAACATGATTAAGTAAAGAGTGATCTTGAATGTCTGGCAGCTGTAGAACTTACACATCTTCATTTAAAATTACATTTAAAAATGCACTTTTTAAATCAATTTGGTAAACTTTAAAGTTTTTAAGAGATGCATAAGATAGGATGATTCTAATTGCTTCAAATCTAGCGACAGGGGCGGATGACACCTCGAAGTCAATTCCTTCCTCCTACCTATAGCCTTGAGCTACCAATCGGGCTTTGTTTCTCACAACCAAGCCTTCTTCACTAAGCTTGTTTCAAGAAACCCATTTGGTTCTAATAACCGATTGATTAGTCGGTCTTGGAGTTAGATGCCACACTTTATTTCTTTCAAATTGATTTAGCTCCTCTTGCATAACATTGATCCAATCGAGATCAAGCAATGCTTCATCGATTTTCTTTGGCTCAATTTGAGAAATGAAGGTAGAGTTTGTAAACTCATCCAATAGTTGGTGTTTAGTCCTAAGAGGAGCATTAGGATTATCAATTATTAATTCAGATTGATGATTTCTATTCCATTTGAAGCTTGGTCCTAAGGGATCAAATGTCTGTTCAGATGGCCCCACAATGTCCAGATTGTTACTTGTCTGCTGACTTGTCTAAACTTCTAGTTGAATCTTAACCGGATCAACTGTCTGATTACACATGTTAATCCTGATGACTAGAGTTTCATCATCACTATCAGATTGAAGACTGGTAGTTTCTTATCTGTTAACAACTTCAATGATTTCATCAGAATTACTTTCAACAGATTCATCAAAGACTATATGATAGGATTCTTCAACAATTAGAGTTCAATTATTATACACTATATAGGCTTTACTAACTGAACAATAGCCTATAATAATTCCATCATCTTCCTTTGCATCAAACACAATTAAATGATTTTTTTACATTGTTGTGAATAAAATACTTACATCTAAATATCCTAAAATATGAAACTAGAGGAACTTTTTCCATAAAATAATTAGTAAGGTATTTTATCAAAAATTTTATTAATCATTGACCTCTATTGAGTGTAACTTGCTTTAGGCCTTTTCCCAAAGTCTTTGAGAGACACCTAATTCAACTAGCATAGATCTCGCTGCTTCATTCAGTGTCCTGTTTCTCATTTCATTAACACCGTTTTAATGCGGAGTTCTAGCACTAGACAAATCGTGTCTAATACCGAACTCCTCAAGGTAAAAAGACTAGACTCCTCAAGGCAAAAAGACAGTCGTCTATTGGTGAACTCGGTTGCCCAACCACTTCTAATTTTTATAACACTTAAAGATTTTTCGTTTTGAAGTCTTCTAAAGATCTTAATCAAATTCTAAACAGTCTGATCCTTAGAAGCTAAAAATATAACGCAAGTAAATCATGAAAAATCATCATTCATGACAATGGTGTATCTCTTTCCTCCCAAGCTATTTACAAAAATTAGACCGAAGAGGTCCATGTTGAAAGTAATTCCAGGCATCGGTCGGATTGAGAATTTCATTTACTTTTAAAAGTTAATCTAACCTGTTTGCCCAACTAGCAAGCAGGACAGACCTTGTCTTTTGAAAACATTAATTTTGGCATACCAGAAACTAAATCATTTGAAAAATATTGTTAATGGTTTTAAAATTAAGATGTTTAATCTTTTATGCCATAACCAATTTTGATCATTTTTGGCTACCATGCATAAAGGATCAGACGTCCTATTTTTTCAGTACATTTTGTAAGAATTTCATACTCTAGTTTTAGTTAACAGGATGTCACCCTGTTGATCCTTAATCAGACAGACATATTTTTGAAAATCAACAGTATAACTATTGTCACATATTTGGCTGATATTGATCACGTTGTAGCACATGATTTCAACAAATAGCACGTTGTTGATTTATCTTTTTAGTAATAATTTGTTACGGGCTTCTCATCAAAAACCTCGGTCCAAAAATATTTTATGCACCCGTCTCTCGGCCCAAGTGTCTATATGGGCCTGTTTATGTTTTTTATGGAATAATTCTGGTTTGATTACTTTCTCTTTTATCTTTCTTGAAACCGAATTCTGTTATGTTGGAAGTAGTTGTAACCGAATACTTTTGGGTAAACCAGCCTCTTTAAATGGTGATGCCCACCCCACTTTTTGGGGCTATGAATTGAATATTTTGTAACTTGGTGCTCTAAGTTATCTCTCGGCCTCCTCCCCCTTCTTGGACCGCTAGGTATAATCTAGTGGTATTTCTCTCCTCCCCTTCGGCTCTTCTCTCTCTAATCTCGAATTCTCCTCTCATTCTATGTCCGCTGCGCTTGAGTGTTGAATTCCACCATCGGCCCCGATCATCAAGAACCCGTTTCTTGAATTAAAGAAATTGAAAGGCTCGGTCATAATTTAAAGTCTAACATTTTGGTATTAGAGCTGGCCGATTCTCAACATGGTAGAAACTCGCCAGCAATCAGAAATGGATGCACTCAAGGCCCTCATTGAAAACTTGTCCCAACAAACAACTGCGATGCAAGCTGCCATAGACCGAAGATTTGATGCGGCTGAAGAGAGAATGGCAGCCTTTGAGAGCGGGGCATCTGGAAATGTGCAAGAACCCCACCACAGACTCTATGAAGATAATTCTTGCCACGGTCATTCCCCATTTAGGCCCCCCACACCCTGGCCAGAATCGCGACCAACACTATGCTCCTCCTACTCGGCTAACCAAGGTCGATTTTCTTCGGTTTGATGGGTCAGATGTCGAGGGCTGGCTAATATCTGCCGAGCAATTTTTCAGGGTGGACAAAACTAAGGATGCCACTAAATTAGAAATCGCCCCCATTCATTTTTCTGGAGAAGCAAGAATGTGGTACGAGTCATATCTTCAAAACCGAAATCAAATGGAAGCCTTATCTTGGGACGTGTTCAAGAGAGACCTTATGACTCAATTCGGGCCCTCTATACATGACACACCAATGAGACAACTGATGAATTTCAAACAGGTTAGGTCGGTTCAAGAATATAATCTGCGATACATGTCGACCTCTCAAAAACTCTACAGCATGCCAAGGGACTACGTCATAGATTGTTAATTGTCTGGTCTAAGGGAGGAAATTGCAAACTGCATCAGGCTGCGATTCCCGAATTTTTTAAATAAAGCCATGGCCATGGCTAAAGTCCAAGAAGCAAAATATCGGTCCTTAATGAGCAGTGGTAACTTGTACAGCACTGAAGCATCGTTGCTGCCCACGCCATCCAATATCAACACAGCCGGGCCGAGCACCAATATTGACTTCAAGAATTCATCATATGGGTCCTCTTCAAATGCAAACCAGGGCCATGTTAAACAATTAGACCAGCATCAATGGATGAAAAGCGAAAGAAGGGACTATGCTACTCTTGCAATGAAAAATGACAAACAAACCATAGGTGTAAATCAAAGTTATTCATGGTCTCGGCCAATCAAGAAGATTAAGAACCTGACCAAGAACCTGTTTTGGATGATCTACCTTCATTGCTTGGCCCAAGAGATGAACCAGCCATATCAAGACTTAAAGTGGTCGATGGAAGGCAATGAATACCAAACAGAAATGAAGGTAATTTCCATGGACAGATATGATATTGTGTTGGGAATTGAAAGGCTGATTACTCTAGGCCCGTCTTCTTGGGACTTTGAAAAGCTAACCCTATCCTATGAGAAGCAAGACAGAACCACGGTCCTAAAGGGGATTCCTCGGTTGCAGGCCAGTCTGATGCATGGAAACCAGCTGGAAAAGACCATAGATGAATATATTGTTGCTGCCAAAGTGCAAGTAAAGAGTAAGTCTGAAGTCCAAACTGTTTCACTCGCGGCATTGACCTTGGAAGATATTCTTAACGATCTAATTAGAAGCTATGGCTCCTTCAATGTTGCTGTTATGCTGGTTTGGGAAAAAGACTTGGCATGGATTTTTGAGACAAGTATGGAGTTTAATCGAAGTTGGAAGAAATTATTTTTGCACCAGGTGCTGGGGACATTGTAGCAACCAAGGCCAGCTCTAAACACTGAAAAACCTGACCTTAGGTGCACAGAAATTCCTCATATGGGCGGAGTGGCAAGCGACCCGGCAGCGCAAAAGACCGCAAGGACCCGGCCAGTTCCACTACTAAAGCGATTCTGCCGAAAGTTTTTTGAGAAAATACGGTCTTATGCTACGACCCTTGCGGAATGTGCCGAAGCCCGACCGAAGCAAAAGTTTTGAAGTTGAAGATGAATATTAGAGGCTGACCAGTCCAAGTTCTTTTCGTCGAGGGCGACGAACCTCGAAGGGGGAGATTATGTTACGGGCTGCTCATCAAAAACCTCGGTCCAAAAACATAGCATTTAATATTAATCATGAAAACGCACAGTTAATACTAAGCGTACAAGATAAAGTCGTTAGAAATTTTAGTCATTCTTTACGTATTGAAAGACATGTGTCTTCAATCCTTTTGATAAGTGACAGATTTAATTTTTGGTGGGAATAAGTACATGAACATATACATAATCAGATGACAGTTGTCCATATAGCCAAAAGATGAAAAGTCTAATTACAAAAGTAGTTAGACATTTATTCTACTTTTCACATTTTGCACTTCAACTTGGAAATCCGTCTATTAGACGTATACGTCTAATTATGTGAGAACAACACGAGTTGCACGTGTGTCTTGTTAGACGTGAGCATCCACTTGATCTTAAACGTAAAAATGTCTAACATCTATTAGACGTATGCTTCTAACCACGCAGGTTAAAGAACCACGACAAATATTCCCAAAGGAAGATTAAACTTCTAGAGTAGAAGTACGTCTAAGTAGTTATGTTTCTCAAACATCTAATCCTGAGGACGTATTAAGACCTCTTTCTTCATGTCTGTTCAGTTATGTTTTGAACAATACGTTCCCCTTCAATTTGTGCACGTAATCACATCCATCAAGATCAACAAGACCTAAAATGCTTCTAAAATGAGAAAACTTAGCTTCGGGCATAGGCTTCGTGAAGATATCTGTCGTTTGTTGATCTGTAGAAACATATTCAAGACGAATTTGCTTCTGATTGACGTGTTCTCGGATAAAATGATGCCTGATTTCGATATGCTTTGTCCAAGAATGCAGAACCGGATTATAGGTGATCGCGATAGCACTAGTATTGTCGTAGAAAATTGTAGATTCTTCAGCCTCGATCCCATAATCCCTGAGTTGTTGAATCCACAAAAGCTGAGAGCAACAACTGCCCGTTGCAAGGTACTCTACTTCTGCTGTAGACGTGGCAACTAACGTCTGCTTCTTGATGAACCATGAAATGAGACGATCTCCAAGCAACTGGCAAGTTCCACTCGTGTTTTTTCTATCAATTTTGCACCCTGCATAATCTGCATCTGAGAAATTGATCAAATTGAAACTGGAATCCTTTAGATACCACAATCCCACATTTTGAGTTCCCTTAAGATATTTAAAAATGCGTTTAGTAGTAGTAAAATGAAAAAGTTTAGGATTAGCCTGAATTCTTCCACAAACTCTAACGACAAACTGAATGTCTGACCTACTAGTAGTCACATATAGCAAGGATCTGATAAGTCCTTTGTAGGATGTTACATCAACACTTTGACCAGCTTCATCTTTATCCAATTTACTAGAGGAGCTCATTGGAGTAGCTCCTATTGAGTAGTTCTCTATTTCAAACTTCTTTATCAGTTCTTTGGTATACTTGGCTTGATTGATGAGGGTCTCTTTTTCCAACTGACGGACTTCAAGCCCAAGGAAGAACATTAATTCTCTCATCATGCTCATTTCAAATTTGTCCTGCATCAGCTTATAAAATTTCTCACACAATTTGGGGTTAGTTGAACCAAAAATAATATCATGAACATATATCTGAACAAACAGAATTTGAGAATCTTTAGTGAATATAAACAAGGTTTTATCCACAATTCCAATAACAAAATCATGATCAAACAAAAATTCAATTAAGGTGTCATACCGAACTCTAAGAGCTTGTTTCAGACCATACAATGATTTGTCAAGCTTATAAACATGATTAGGTAACACATGATCTACAAATGCAGGGGGTTACTCAACATACACTTCTTCACTCAAATTGCCATTTAAAAATGCACTTTTCACATCCATTTGAAAGACCTTAAAGTTCTTAAATGATGTATATGCTAGGAAGATTCTTATTGCCTCAAGTCTTGCTACCAGTCGAAAAGACTCATCAAAGTCGATACTTTCCTCATGTCTGTATCCTTGAGAAACTAATCGATCTTTGTTTCTAATGACTAGACCATCTTCACTAAGTTTGTTTCTAAAGACCCATCTTGTTCCTATGACTGACTTATCGGTTGGTCTAGGAGTTAGATGCCACGCTTTATTTCTCACAAATTAGTTTAACTCCTCCTGCATGGCATTGATCCAATCTGGATCAACTACGGCTTCACCAATTTCTTTGGGTTCAATTTGAGAAATAAATGTAGAATTGGCCATTTCATTCATCAATTGATGTCTTGTCCTTCGAGGAGAGAAGGGATTTCCGATGATCATTTCAGGTGGATGATTTCTGTTTCATCTGAAGTTGGATCCAAAGGGATTGGTCATCTGAACGGGTGACTTCGCGACGTCTAAACTCTCAACATCTTGTTGAACAGGAGTTTGTACGTTTGGTTGAACCTAACCGGATCATCCACTAGATCAGACAATGCAATCCGTTTATCGAGAGCTTCTTCTTCTTCACTCACAGACTCAAAATTTGTCACTTTTAGTCTGTCAGCAAGATCAATGGAGTCAATGGATTTTCTCTCAATAGGCTCATCAAAAACTACATGGACGGATTCCTCAACGGTTTGCGTTCTGTTGTTGTATACTATGTAAGCCTTGCTTACTGAAGAGTATCCCAACATGAATCCCTCATCTGCTTTAGCATCAAAAGCGGTAAGATAAACCTTTCTATTGTTATGAATAAAACATTTACACCCGAATATCTTAAAATAAGAAACTGTAGGAATTCTCCGATAATACAGTTCATAGGGAGTTTTATCAAAACGTTTGTTGATTATTGACCGATTTTGTGTATAGAAAGCAATGCTTATGGCTTCTGCCCAGAACCTCTAAGGCACGTCTGATTCAGCTAGCATGGATCTCGCTGCTTCCTTCAGAGTCCTCACTCTTCTCTCAGCATGGTCTTACCCTTCTTGTTGTCACCAAAAGTAATCTTAGGTCCAGAGCAATCTGCAATATCAGTAAGAAGCCATCTATTTCCTATCATATGCCTGGAACAGTTGCTATCAAGATACCATACAGATTCCTCCAGCCCATCTTTTATTTGTAACTACATAAAGGAATATTTATAATATTTTGGTACCCACTTTTAATTGGGTTCTTGGTCAATTAGTCCCTTAAGAATCCATATTTGAGTTATTCTGATGGATTTCCCATTTTGTACTGTGATTAATGCGTATGATTTTGTCATAGCAGACGCCTTCCTGCTAGCCACTGATCCTTTAACTTTTGAAGACGATTTTCTTTTAAAACTCCTTGACTTTGAGTCAGGTTTTAGATTTCCAGATTTGCTAGATGCTTCTAACTTATTTTTCAGCCATATAATAGTCGGCGGAACATAAATTATTTCGTTTTTGAAAGCTACTTCTTCGTGAATAGGATCAGATTCACTATCAGTCACACTCCTTTTTACAAAACTTATTGGCCTAAGCTTGCTATTTTCTTAGTTTGACTTTTTGCAAGTCAAGTTAAGGTCATTTCTATCAAATCCTAAAACGGATCTAGATCCAGCAGGTTTTAACATACTGATCTAATGTTTGACATCATCTCTAGACATTGTCCAAGCACTAACTACATAAATTAGCCTTTTGTTTTCAGCAGAAAGAGTTTGAATATGTTCTTTGAGCATTTCATTTTTTGATAAAATCTCTACTTCTTTCTTTTCAAAAACGTTTGTTTCAGAAGTTTTATGAGAGGAAGAGGTGTTGGCCTCATATTTTATTTTCATCTCATAAAACAAATCTAATAACTTCTTGTACTCAATGTCCATTTCATTGAGTGCAGTAGTCAACTCTTCATTTGTAAATTCTGGTGTAGAAACATCATTTACATTGGATTGGTCGTCTGCCATCAAGCATGTAACAACTTCAGTCTCTCTTTCAACAGGAGACTCCTCTGAATCACTATCAGCCCATTTGGATTTGTTTTCAACACACATGAAAACTTTCAGGTCCTTCTTTGCTTGAACGTTTCTACCATAGATCTGAGTTAGCTTATCCCATATTTCTTTAGTAGAGGAACATGACTTGATTTCATAGAAAACGTTCATGTTGATCGACTAATACAGAATGTTCCTGACCACATTATCTAGGTTGTTGGTCATCTTTTCTTCAGTAGTCTACTCACTTCTTGGCTTCGAAATCTTTATGGGGCCATCAGTAATGACGTTACACATATCACAATCAAGAGCAGCCAAGTGAGCTTGCATTCTCATCATCCAATATTCACAGTTGTCTCTTGACTGAATAGGGATCTCATTGATAATAGACATGATTCATGTTTTAAAAGCTTGAGAATAGAAACAGAGCTCTGATATCAATTGATAGGATCGACTTAATCAATAGAGACGGGAGTCTGGCGATTGATGAAGGCTTAGGGAAAAACGGTTTGAAAGAAATCTTGTTAAGGATTTAATTCACTTTCTATTCTACGCAAACCCTTGTAAACACTTGAAACAAAATCAAGTGCGGAAATGTTTACTTAGGTTTGAAGCTTAGGATCAAGAATGAAAAGATGACAGAAAGGAACAACACAATAGTTTGTTTATGGATTTTCGAAGCAAACTCTCCTAAGTCACCCCTTCTTCCAACCACCGGAAGGATTCACTATAAAATGATTTGAATCAAATACAGTTTGCACGAATAGCTCACTGTTGACCAGAACAGACTCTGTTCAACTTACAATATCATGAAGAATATCACTCAGCTAAAATGATGCTTTGATTCTAACTCTCTCTTGATTAACACACTGTAAATCAGGAAAACAACTGACAGTTTTCAATAGAATAATCTTAGTATCAAATGATCGATTCAATTGTTCGTCTTGTTCACTCAAAGTTCTGGTAGTTCGTCCATTGTCCTTGAGATTCTTTAAATAAGGAACATGAACTAACAGTCAAATCTTCATAATGACACTTGGCGAGCTTCCATTGGAACGCCTCCATAGTACACAGCAGACTCTAAATACAAGGATCATGGCCATACACAACTGGTAGTGCACCAAATATTCTTCAGATATGTACCTGCAAAACAAGTAATGTGAAGAATATTCGCTTATGTGGCATTGGTTGATTGGTTGCAGCTGACTATCGTATTGATCTTCACTAGAAAGTGAAGAAGGAGTAACGTACAGCTAGAGCACGTGGGTAGGCGGGTGCTAGCTTCAAGCAACTACTTGAGCATGACATGAGACGTATTTTAATTAGACGACCTCGTCTAATGAAATCAGACGTCCCCGTCTAATAACAGGATCCATTAGACCACCTGGTCTAATGGGATTAGACTTCACGTCTAATTACAATCACTTCAGACTAATCTGAAGGAGTTAGACTGCACGTCTAACTTTCACTAGTTAGATTGCACGTCTAACTTTCACCAGTTATACTGCACATCTAACTTTCACATTCCATTAGACTTCACGTCTAATTACGATTCCATTTCAGACTAGTCTGAAGGAGTTAGACTGCACGTCTAACTTTCTCTTTCCATTAGACTCCACGTCTAATTCAACTGGTTAAACTGCACGTCTAACTCCGTGTGTTAGACTGCTCGTCTAACTCCGCTAATTAGACTGCACGTCTAACTCCATGTGTTCGACTGCACATCTAACTCCGCTAGTTAGACTGCACTTCTAACTCCGCTAGTTAGACTGCACGTCTAACTACGCTAGTTAGACTGCACGTCTAACTCCGCTAGGTAGACTACACGTCTAACTCCGCTAGTTAGACTGCACGTCTAACTCAACTAGTTAGACTGCTCGTCTAACTCCGTGTGTTAGACTGCTCGTCTAACTTCGCTAGTTAGACTGCACGTCTAACTCCGTGCATCTAATGCCAAGTCGGTATAATGAACTTCATTAGGACCAAGTCTAATAAAGTCTGATTATGATACACTTGCACCAAAGACAATTAGACACATATATATTCATTCATCATCAAAATTATAATAGTCAAACTATTTCGACACTTAGTCAAAATAATTTGACCCAACACATCATCATCATCATCTTCGTTGGTCGGAATTTCAGAGTTAGGATCAGTTTTTACCGGTTTAGCAGTTTCCGATCCGTTGTTCATTGCAGCCGACTCCTCATCCTTTTTTTAAACGCCGCCCTCGTCTTTTTAGCAATCGGAGGGGATACCTCCTTTTTTTAGCCGCTCTTTCATTTTTTTCCTCGACTACCTTAGCCTTGGAATTTTCTTCATCTTGAATCCGCTAGGCGGCTTCTTCATTCAATCTTAGTTTTTCGGCGTCAGCAAAGCTTTGATTTTTCACCATTTTTTGAATCTGTATAGAAATAGATTGAACCGATGATAGATTTTGTTCGGTTACCTCTTTGACTTGCGCCAGATTATTATCATGAGATTGAGATGATGACGCTTGTTCTTTCCGAATTTCATTGACCTAAACCTCCATGGATGCCTTCCACGGGGCTATGGACTTCTTGATCATTTCCTCAATCAACATTTTTAATTGGTATTAGAGAACCGACCGAGTGATGTTGCACTAGA
This sequence comes from Impatiens glandulifera, assembly GCF_907164915.1. Classification (NCBI taxonomy): domain Eukaryota; kingdom Viridiplantae; phylum Streptophyta; class Magnoliopsida; order Ericales; family Balsaminaceae; genus Impatiens; species Impatiens glandulifera. The sequence goes on along the minus strand of NC_061864.1, from coordinate 40,050,356 downwards.
GTCACGTCGTGAGAATGAGCGTGAAGAGACATTTCCGTACATGTCGGTTTATCAATGCTAGTTTTTCTCGATTTATTTCGGTTAGAGAACTTATCCGATGGAGTCTTAGCCGATTTAAATGGAGATAGATTGGCGGTTTCCTTGTCTTGTTCCTCTTCGTTTACCGTATTGTTGATAGGAGAGTTTGGGTGACCGGAGGAGTGTTCGTTTTCTGACCCATGTTGCTGGTCCCCGATTTAAAAAAATTCTTGTACCGATGGAGACTGTGGAAGTTTTGAAGATTGACCGACCTCATAATGTGATTTCTTGGCTTGGTTTTGATCTTGTTGAATATCATCTTCTTCGTCATCCGATGTTTCGTCATTCTTGTAAGCTATTGCATCAAGATCTTTCATTATGTTTTTCAGCATGGAGAGGACAAGATCGTTCACTCCAGTGACATCTTCATCTGATTTGAAGTTCTCTTCCCTCTTCACAATGATCGGTAGCAGTTCATTCCATCTTGTGTTATCTTCGACGACATGATATCTTTATAAAGCTTCGTGGACGGAGGTTGTGTTTGCTAAAAAAATCCACTTCTTCCAACTATAGAAGGTCCGACCATTTCTTCTCCTCCAGAATCTCGGGAAGAGCATTTTTGAAACTGATCTCCATTCTTGTAATGGCCCATACATTGAACATGTTAGAGGTGTGCAGAGCCCTTTCCTCTACCTCTTTAAGAATTTCGTTCACAATATTTTCGGCCTCTTGCTCTTTATCTTGAGGGCCGGTGTTTCAATTAAATTTTCAACAATAACTTCCTCCTTACGAGGACTTGGATTGACTCTAGTTTCGGTTCAATTCATCTCCTGATCTTCATTTGATTTTATCTGCTCCTTGGCTTTGTCTTGCTCAAGGTCAGTTTACCGATCACCTCTAGTCAGTTTTAGCATTCTGACCGGTTGTATCAATATTACCAGTCAGATTGGTTTCTTCCATCCGATTGACTCCATCCACGCCGTTATTAATTACATATGACACTGTCTATTGAACATTTAAGGTCGCAAGCTCAACCGACATGGTTGCAGTATCCTTGACAACAGGAATAGAAGAGGAAGTAGGAATATTTACCTCATTGTGAACGGATTGTTCTGGGAGGGGTTCCCTTAGATATAAAGCGTCTTGCCTCACTGGAGGTAGACTCAGCACGAGTCTAAATGTTGATAGGGGTGACCACGCGGTTTTTAGGAGCGGTGGGTATGGAAGCAGTTGGTAAGGGAGCGGTTTGTATTTCCTCGTTGTCGGTTTCGGTTTCTTCAACAACCTTTCTTTCACCTTCGGTTGTTTCTTTGCCTTAGGTTCCTTTACTTTGGGTTCTTTACCCTTAGCGCCTCTAACACAACTTTTCTCAATATTTTTAGAATTTAGTATCTCGATGTTAGATAGAAGGATACCATGCCCGGTAGGAATATTGAGATAGAGCAGACTCTTGCTGATCTGTATAGCATATCCTAGGAACCGATTGGTCTTAAGAGACACCATCTCGCATAGACTTTCGAAAAGAATACCCGCCCAGTTTTACTGGTCACCTGATAGAATACCGGACATCATTTTAAATTTTGAACGGGTGATGTTGTCGAAATTACCCATCTGGCCTGAAGTGCCTTAGAAACGATGTTGTAGAGGATCCAATATTCGAACCGCAAGGAGCCTTTCTTTCCGTTCAATTGCTCTGGTTCACCGGTGTTGGAAAGGATCATTTGAAAGTTTAGAGTCGAATCTTCTAAAAGGTCGGTTGAAAAGTCACGCCCCTCTGTTGGAAGATGAAGGGCTTCGGAGAAAACTTGTTCAGAAACCTCAAATTTTACTCCGCCTACTTTAGTATGGATGATCTTCTTCTTTATTTTTGCTGTATTGAAGAACTCTCAAACAAAACCTTGATAGCATATGAACGAACCATCGCGGAAGTTCTCCAACCTAGATTTCTTTATGCTGTCCATGATCTTCTAAATTTTGATTGTTCTAGTGTTCTTGATATCTTCAAAATTGACCTGAACAATGTGAATAAACAACGTATTATCTCGTCCCATGATTAAGCTTTGAAGATTTAGTGAATTTGTAGAGAGAGAATGCAAAGGTAGAAGGATTTAAAAAAAAGTGATGAGTTATGATTTAACATTTGTACAAGAATCCTTATATAGGGTGAGTGTGATGGTTAAATTACTGAACCGTCACACGTTATCGTACGGCCGCCTTGAAAGGGCGCAAAAAGTTTCCCTTCAAAATTTAGGCGGTAACTTTTTGTCGGTAAATTTCTGCGGTAAATTTCTGCGGTAAATTTAGGCGGTAAGGTAATTAAAATCAGTACATTAATGCGTGGTAATTTTGCATCGTTTTAAAATTGAACCGATTTAGAAAAGAGACCGAATTAAATGAACTATAGGCTTTTAAAGATAAGCATTTAAGTTAAAAACATTTAGGAAACACAGAGCGGTCAAATTTAAAGATGCAACAACCGGTAGAGAAACAAAACAATAGGTTGTTCATCTAATACAAATACATGAATGATAATCTTAATGCTTAGCATCTGTCCTCTCAATCCAACTTTCTACCGATTCCTTAGTTAGCATGTTGGCCGGGCTCACAAGGGATCCCGGTCCGATATTAGAGTAGCGAGCTTGAATGATTCGACTAAGCTGAGGAGTGTAGCCGATCCTCCTTCGAGAAGATAAAATCATCATCTTCAAGTTTTTGAAGATGATTGAGGACCAGTTAATTGGGCTGTTGGAAACAATGGAAACCATCATATCATAGACCTTTCTTGTGTAGAACTGATTTGGTATCTGGCACAAGATAGATCTGCAGATAATATCACGAAGGAATTGAATGTGTGGGCTCAAGTTGGATTTTAGACCGTGGTTGTCGACCGGTCTTAAGGAGTTGGAGAAGAAGAATAAAAATTATTCGTTTGCATTTGTGAGAAGGGAGGGGAAATCAGAATATCCTTCGGAGTGAAGATCGAAAAACTGAGAAAAGAATTCATCATTGAACTGGATGGGTTCTCCTCTTACAATAGATACAATTACTCCATCCATTACGACGATGTAAGTAAAGAATTGAATGACATCCCTCTCTAGGATAGTTTTGGACCCTTCGAGGAATTTTCTCAAACCGGAGTACTCAAGGGATTCGAAGATTATTTCTTTTGTTTCGCTGTCACGAGATGATAGAACTGAATCAAAGTTAATGACAAGAGATGTTCGAAAGGTTGAAAGATTCTTGTTGAAGATATGAATAAAATAGAGAAGATCTGAGTTTAGAGAGATAATCGAAGCAGGAATGTTCTGGTTTGAATGAAAGGTATTTGCTCATTAAATAGGATATCGTTTTTGAAAGCATTTAAGAGTCTCATTAAATGAGGAATATGTTCGTTATGAAAAATCTTGTCTAATTTCCCAAAAAGGTTACTTTTTAAGACTTGAAAAGTAGTTACTTTTTTAGAAGAATATCTTGGGAATGTGCAAAGAGGACTGACTAATTAAAAAGTAACGGGAAAATTTTAAAATACATGCTTGCGAATATTTTTGAAAATGACCGGTATTTTGAAATAACCAATTTTGATAGGAGAGGCGACAGCTTCTCCCTGAGAGTATGTCAGGTTGAAAATAAGGTAACCAAAAATGAATTTTTGAGGTTAACTATTTAAAAAAAATTCAAATATATTTAAGCCGATGATTCATTGAAAAGATAATACATAACCGATCTGTGAGGCAAAATAATCGGTTTACTTTTAAAATACATAAAGATGTTTGATCCTAGGATTAAAGATTTGGATGTCCAAGAGCTGAGTTTCTTCTGATTCTTTCATTGTTCACCCGGTCGATGTATGCGTGGATCTTTTCCTTTGTTAAAAGTTGGTTGGGATAGAGGATAGTTGCTCGACCGAGGAAGACATCAAGGTCGAAGAATAAACCGCACAGCTGGGGGGCATATCCGATAATTCTTCCGTTTCAGGAGATCATTTTCTCCAAATTGTTGAAGACGATCCTAGACAAATTCAACGGAGTGCCTCCGGTTATGGAAACCATCATCTCGAAGACCTTTTGGGAATATGTTTGAGTGTTTCCTTGGCAAGGATATTCTTACCAATGACCTCAATCAAAATCTGGAATTCACTTTGAAGAGAGCTTTTGGCAGCATAAGTGTTGACCGGAGTCATGGTTCCGGAGTAATGATGGCGCATCTCATTGATGAACATGGGTGAAAAAGAGAGGTCGGTGAAACATTCAGTAGGTAGTTCGCAATAACGTGCGAAGTCTATCTCGCTGAAGACAAAGGATTGGCCTTGGAATTCGGAAAGGATGAGATCCTCAAGAATGTCCTTGGCAATGCTAAAGAATTCGAGAAATACATCATAGTTTATGGCATATCTGTCCTCTAGGAATGGTCTTAGACCGGAATACCCAATCTTCCGGTAAGTTCTGCAGATCTCAATGTTGTCACTTTGTGAAATTGATTCGAAGTCGGCTAAAAGGATTGTGTTTGAGAGAGATTGAGACATTTTTTTGAAGAGTAGTTTCCTTGTTTGATAGAGTGTGATTTGACAAGATGAAGGATGTGTTATTAAATAGCCAATGAATCGGTTTACATTCTAGGTACAATCTAAGTATAGTTAGATATGAATAATGGTTATTTCAAAAATGTTTATGTCTGTCTTTCAAAAATCTAAGGGTAAATGTGTTATATTTTCAAGAAATACTATTCTAGTGATATGTCTGTCTTTCCTTTAAACAGTGATAGATATAGATCTTCACGTTATTTGAGATTGTTTCTCTTTTCACAGGATTATATTCACGCATATATGACAAAAATTGTCCAGTTATCCCATGTTGACTGGGAAATGAAGTTACCGAATTTATAGAGTAAGTAATTGGTTGGCTTTCGGTGACCGGTTTTATAGAGATAGGTTATTCTGTTATGAAGAAATACCGCTTCCGCTTGAAGTAAAAAATCATTAGGTGGCAGTTATTCAGTTTAGAGAATAATCCATCTATTATATTCGATTCACTTAGACCGCTTAATTTATTTACAGTTATTTCGTTAAAGTAATTTAACCGATATTAACTGGAGACAACTGCCCAGTTTTATATACTTTATTTTATTTCCTTTTGATCTTTTATGCACATAACAAATGCATGTCAACGTTTGATCGGTTTTATAGATAATGCAAATATTTGAAAAATTCAATCAGTTTTATAAAAGACTTGAGAGCATGATTTGAGAAGCGGCAACTTCTCCCTGAGATCATGCCCAGTTTTTCATGAATGTAAGTTATGAGAAAATATTATTTTTCTAGAAGCATGCAAGAGCATTTAAGGAATAAGTTCACCGTTATCAGTAAGTCCCAAAATAGTTCTAAAATAAGAGAACATAGCTTCCTATAGTGGCTTTGTAAGATGTCGGCCACTTGCTGTTCGATTGAGACACACTCTAGCCGGATATGCTTCTGTTGCACATGCTCCTAGATGAAGTGATGCGTAATATCAATTTGCTTGGTTCTTGAGTGTAACACCGGATTATATGTTATCGCTATTAAACTGGTGTTGTCACAGAAGATTGGAGATTCCTCAGACGTAATAGTCCCTCAATTGTTGTTGAATCCATAGAAGTCGAGCACAGCAGTTGTAGGCCGCAAGATATTCCGCTTCCGTTGTTGAAGTTGCAACTGAAGTTTGATTCTTGCTATGCCAAGAAAAAAGTCGGTCACCTAAGAACTAGCATGTCCCACTGGTACTCTTACGGTCAATTTTACAACCTACATAATCTGCATTAGAGTAGCTCGTTATATTTAAAATGGAATCCTTTGGATACCACAGTCCCACATCTTGAGTCCCTTTTAAACATTTTTAAAATTCTTTTAGCTGCAGTATAATGAGATTGTTTAGTATTAGCCTGGAATCTCCCGCATACTCCGACCGCAAACAAAATGTCAGGTCGGCTAATTGTTAAGTATATAAGTAATCCGATTATTCCACGATAGGATGTGATGTCCACTCCTTGACCGTCTTCATTCTTATCCAGCTTGATTGATGAACTCATTGGAGTGGAAGCTGCAGAGCAGTTTTCCATCCCAAATTTCTTTAGAAACTCCATTGTATACTTGGATTGGTTTATGAAAATTCCTCCTTCGATCTGCCAAACCTGGAGACCTAGAAAGAAATACTTAACTCACTCATCAAACTCATTTTAAACTTGTCAGTCATCATTTTCGAAATTTTTTCACATAACTTAGGGTCGGTTGAGCCAATAATAACATCATATACATAAACTTGAACAAGTATGATATGTTCCTTTTTCTCAAATTTAAATAGGGTCTTATCTACCGATCCTATAGTGAAATCATGGTTGAATAAAAACTTTGTTAAGGTGTCATACCAAGCTCTAAGAGCTTGTTTTAAACCGTAAAGTGCTTTATATAGCCTATACACATGACTAATTAAATCAGGATTTTTGAAGCCTGGAGGCTGCTCAACACTTAATTCACAATTTAGAAATACACTTTTAACATCCATTTGAAAGACTTTGAAATTTTTGAAACTTGCAAATGCAAGAAATATTCTAATTGCCTCTAGTCTAACCAGAAGAAAAAATGATTCTTTAAAATCAATGCCTTCTTCATGTTTATATCCTTGGGCCATTATTCTAGCCTTGTTCCTCGTATCCAAACCGTTTTCATTGAGTTTATTTCTGAATACCCATCTTTTTTGGGAGAAAATAGCTTAGTGCCATTTCATTAAAAAAAACCCAAAAGAGAGAAAAAAATTACAAATGTTTAAGATCAGATCTAGAAAATTTCTAGATTTGACAATGAAATAATAATTGAATTACAGACAATAACAATAATCAATTAGAGCCTACAACGTTTTTACTTTTATTCTACTTGTGACCTTCTCAAACGAAATATCCCATATATGGAAGAGCTTTCTATTCTCTTCATTCCTTTCGATTCCTCTCCAGGATTGAATGAGTGCATTTCCATCTGAAGTTCTATTTCTCCAAATATCTTCAGCGGTTCTACTTCTTCCACTGTGAGTTCTTGAATTTCTTTTTTCTAGATATTATAGATTACTGCTCTAAAGTAGCATTTCAACATACTTACATAGAAGGATCTTCCTTTTGATTTATTCTTCATCCACTCTTGGATTTCTTCCCATATTCGTAAAAATTTGATGGAGTTCATGTTTGCAGCATACATACTCTAGATTTGTATTACAAAAGAGCATTCCCCAAATAAATGGTTTATGCTTTCCTCAACTCCCGAACATAGAACACAGTTGATATCAGGAATGTTTATGTATTTTTGAATTTTGTCTTTGGTTGTCAACCTTTTCCTTTATACCAGCCAGAGAATAAATTGGTGACGAGGAATAATCTTTGGAGACTATACCACATTATGCCAATTTACCTCATGTCCTCTTGTTCTTACCATTTCCCATGCCTTTCCTGTAATAAACTTCTCATTGCTTTCTGTTTTCCAACATATTTCATCATTACTTTCATTGAGTTTCTTCTTCCTCATTAAGTTTAGGATTCTATCACCTTCTGGAATACGCCTCAAAAGTGAATCACAATTACCTTCATAGACGTCTCTAAATGAGTACTTGATGTATTCTCTTCTAACTCTGTTTCCTTTCATTTCTTCTTTGAATATAATGGGAATATTATCCAGCCAAGGATTATGCCAGAATAATACCCCTCTTCCATTTCCAATTGTGATTTTCACCATTTGAAAGGCATCTTTTCTTGTTTTTAGGATTTTCTTCAATGACCATGTCATTATTTCATTGATGATTCGTGTCCAGATACTCTGCTCTTCTTTCATAAATCTTGTATGTACAAATTTGACCCATAGGGAGTCCGCTTTTTGCTCCAACTCCCATAAGCTCTTGATGGTGAGGGCTTTGTTCCATTTAACACAACTTTTTATTCATAGTCCTCCTTCTTCTATGGGAGTGCAAACATCCTCCCATTTGTCTTTTTTTCCACCTATGCCTTGTATTCCCCAGATGTAGTCTCTCATGATTCTATAGAGTGCATCCATTACTTTCTTTGGGATGATATCTGTTGTGCCCAATAGCCAATAATTTCAAAGATGACCCTTTTAGAGAGATCGATTCTACCTACATAAGACAGTTTTTTCGTAGCCCAACCAAGAAAGAATTTCTAACCTTTTCTACTAGTTGTCTGAAGTGATTGTATCAGAGTTGTTTTGATGACAAAGGTACTCCAAGGTATTTCACTAGTAGTTCACCTTTCCCGATTCCGATAATATTGAATATGTTTTCTTTCCTTTCTTCATTAACTCCTCCATAGAAAGCCTGACTTTTGTCCTCATTGATATATAGACCTGTAATACTCGAAAAGATTGTTAGAGCTTCTTTGATTATACTAACAGATTCAACATCCGCATAAGCCACAAAAAATAGATCATCTGCAAAACATATATGGGTTATTGCTTCTTCTTTGCAATACGGGTGAAATTTCAAATGATGACTTCTCAAAAGCATTTTTAAAATGCAGTCAAGAATTTCCATTAGTAAGACGAATAGGTAAGGAGATATAGGGTCTCCTTGCCTTACTCCCCTTTCACCTTTGAAAAAGCCTCTATGAATACCATTCACGCTCACAACAAAGTGAGGAGTGGAAACACATTGCATAATCCAATCAATGAAAATAATTGGAAAACCTGCAGCAAGGAGGAATTCGTGGATTGATCCCCATCTGATCGAGTCAAAAGCTTTTTTAATGTCAATTTTGAAAGCCACACGTGGCGATATATTTTTCTTGCCATATTCATTCAATAAGCTCCGCATGAGTAGAATGTTATAGGAAATAGAGCATTTAGGAATAAATGTTGATTTCCCTAATCATACAAGCTTATCAATAACTGTTTTCAAACGTTGCGAAATAATTTTTGAAATAATTTTGTAAATAACATTGCAGCATGAAATAGGATGAAAGTCCTGAATTTTTTCCGAAATTTAATTATTAGGAATCAAATTCAACACTGTGACGTTCCATTGCTTCAACATTTTCTTGTTTTGGAAGAATTCTAAAACCCATTCGCTTACATCTTTACGTACTATTTCCCAGTTTTCTTTGAAAAAGTTCGCGTTGAAACCATCTGGCCCTGGGCTTTTATCCCCCTTCATCGAAAACACAACTTTTCTGACTTCTTCCATACTGACTCTTGTAATCAATTAGTTACCACTTTCTTCACTGATTTTTCTTTGCACAATCTGTTGAAGCAATCTTTGGTTGTTCTCTATTATTGTGCTCACTTCTATTCCAATCAGCTCTTTGTAGAAACATATTGCTTCCTCATGAACTGTCTTTTGTCCCTGTAAACATCTCCATTTGAGTTTGTGAGCCTTAGGACTTGATTTCTGAAATTCCTTGATAAACATTTTTTATAGAAGAAAGAAGTATTATTGTCTCCTAATGAAAGCCAATTTTCTCTAGATTTTTACTTAGCAAAACTTTCCTCTTTACAACAGAGGTCTCTAAATCGCGTAAGAGCTTCTTTTTCCTATTCTCTATTATAAGGTAAATTTTGGTCTCTTAGTGCCTTGCTTTGTATTTCCTCCAGTTTTGTTCTGACTTCCTCTACTCTTTTAGAAATCCCACTATATTTTTTCCGGTCTAACTTAGTCAGCTTCCCTTTTAGTATTCTTAGTTTCTCACAAACTCTGAACATCTTTGTTCCATTAATTCTGATGTTCCATGTTTTATTAAGGATTTCATTAAATTCTTCATCTTTCATCCAGAAGTTGAAGATCTTAAAAGGTCTTTTCTATTTTTTCTCCTTCTCCCAAAAGAATTTCAAAGGGCAGTGATTAGAGATACCTGGTTGCAAAACCTTGATTTGGCTTATTGGGTAAAACTCCACCCATTTTTCATTCACTAGGCCTCTATCAATTCTGCTCTTTCTCATGTTGTCCGCCCCTCTTGTAGTTGACCATAAAAATAGATTACTCGAGCAAGATGGTTCAATGAAGCTTATGTTTCGAATGCATTCATTGAAATCCTTCATGTCTTGTGTTATGTCTGTCTCAGGCTCTCTTTCATTTCTATATCTTATAACGTTAAAATCTCCCATAATAACCCACAGTTCGTCGTCCGTAATGCTTCTTCTCAAATCATTCGAAAGTGTCTTCCTCTCTGTCCTAGAGTTTCTTGCATAGACTACCGCAAATAATATTTATACCCTTGTCACCACATTGATAACCTCTGTCAAAATAACTTGCTTGCTTTCAAAAAATTTCTTGATTTTAACTCTTCTTTTATCCCATCCTATCCATATTCTACTTTTAACCCATCAAAGTTATGAATAAATTATGTTAGGATCTAGATCGGGGATGGCGGACCGGGGTTTGGCCGGTTAGTACTTTCACTCAACGGTTGGCGCTAATCCGGTTAGAGATTAACATCGGGTTTCAATACTACACAAACTGTCACAAACCCATAAACTGAGTTCAAGTGCAGAAGTGGTTTGTTTCAAGTTCAAGCAACACACACACAAGATGAATAAAGATAGAATTTGGATAATATCGGTTTGAAGATTAGGAGGTCGGTTTAAGGTATAGTGAATCGGTTAGAGCGGTGCAAATCGGTTAGTATGAGTCGGTTAGAACGTAGAGCCACAGAAAGTAAAGAACAAGACACATATTTTTATGGACGTTCGGAGATAAAACTCCTACGTCACCCCTTCTTCTCGAAACCGCGAGAAATATATTCACTAAGAAATACACAAACACAATATCCGATCGAGACTTATTTGCTGCTCGATAAACAATCGTACAATTCTCACCGAAATTGTAATCTCACTTCAAATGCACACTTAAGCTTTTTAATCTTAGAGAGATAAAAACAACTTATAACTTGGGTTGTTAGAACTCTTAAATGTTGTCTATTGTAACTGCATTTACTCCTCTTCAGCTCCTTATTTTATAGGTGAAATGTGCCAACGGTCATATTTCTTCAACGGATACCTTCAGGGTAATCCTTGAATCTGATTGATTGGGCAGAGGTTCAGTGTTGCAGTACTGGTTGTTTAATCTCCCAAGGCATAGGTCAAACCGGCTAGGTTTGTCTTTTACTTAATGTAGCAAATGTCGGTTGGACAGTTGCCTGCATCTGGAAGGTTGCGCCTATAACTTATCGCAGAGGGGAAAGATCTCTTCAGGCAATCTTCTGCAGCCTGCAGAGTATCATCGGACTTGTATGGATATGGCAATGTTATAGTCTGTTCCTTTGGTATCATCTTCCGCAGATACTCAAAGTATCTGTTTGTACCGATTTGTAAGTTGTTCTTAGTTTGATATTCTTGGCTTCTTTCTCTAAGTAGTCTCTTCACCGGTTTTCCGGTTGGATGCATTTCGGTTTAGGATGTCTACCGGTTGTTCATAGCTTTAGCTTAACCGGATAGCTTTCCGGTTTTGGATACATCCTCTTCTTCTTCTTCTAACCGGTTAGATTCTTTGGTCGGTTGGATTCTTGATCGGTCAGATTCTTGACCGTTCCTGGTTCTTGACCGTTCCTGCACAGGAAATTTGTTTTTTAAGTTCTTATTTTTAACCGGTCTAATTTATCTAACAAATTCCCATTCTTCTTTGAAGAAACCCTAGGCAACATTCTCTATTTGGCTTTGTCTAACTTTTGTTTCAATAATTCCAAATACTATGATTTCATTCCTTTCTGCTATTATTCTAACCTCTCTTCTTTTTATAAGGTCATTTAACCCTCTAATATTCCATGTCATTAAGTTCATTAATGAAAAGAAGATGTTCCAACTTTACTTCCCCTTCCTTTACTTTTTCTTCCTTTCTGTTTTTCCAATATAGCAGGGCTATAAGGAATTGTATTTTTCTTAATTTTCTTACCTTGCTGTTTTGGGATTTTTGTATTTCTCTGGTCAACTTTCTTTTGAATTGGAGATTGTACAGTTTTAACCGATTCAGCTGTCTCTTCTTTATCTTTCATATTTTCTTTACCCACTTCCCCTTTCTTGCTTTCTCCCACGCTTTCTCTTTCCATAGCCTCTTCGGTATTGATTCTTGCTTCTAGTTCAAGTTTCTTTGTTACCTCTTCATTCTCAACCTTTGATTCTGAATCTCTTACCACTCTATCTTCCTTCCCCTATTCTTCAAAACCATATTCTGAATTTCCTTCCTTATCTTGATCCTTCTGTTTACTCAATACTGATTCTTTAGTAACCTCTTTCTGCCTTTCATTCTCAACCTTTTTCTTTTACAACATTTCTTGTTCTTCTTTCTATTTCTTTTATGTCTCTGTCTTTGTCTCTTTCTCGATCTTCTTTTTCCTTTATTCTTCAATTATTTTCGGACACTTGTAACAGACATGTTCGAATGCATTACAGTCAAAGCATCTCTTCGGCCTCCACTCATATGAGATTCTCATAATTGTGGGTTCACCTTTTCTGTATATTACCATCATCTGGTTTGGAATATTTGATCTCGGGTTTATCTCAATGCACATCCTAGCATAAGTCATATGCTCAACTTTTTCTGTAGTTGGGTCCATGTAGAGTGGACTCCCCAATAGGCTCACAAAGTGACTTAATGCTTCAGGGTTATACATGTGGGGAGGGATGTTGCGCAATTGGAACTAAATTTGCGCAGTTTCTTTGGGCTTGCTGAAGAGGTTCATACCTTTTGTCCATTTTTCGAGTTTCATGTAGTTTTTCCCAACAAATGTGTGCCCGTTTATCATAATACTTTCGAGATCTGATCCTTCTTTGAATTTGAGAAAGTAAAAGTCATGAATGTTTGATGTTACATTTTCTAGATCATTTTCCCCCAATTGTTCCATTAGAGTTTTTTTGGTTACTAGAAATGGCACTTTATTTCTTCCGATGAAGTTTCTCACTATGACATTCTTCCATGACTTTGCGCAATTTTCCTCAACTACTTGGGGTAGTTTGAATTCAAACGGGGAACCGATAATTTCAACTTTTGGTTTAAATGTTCCAAGGAAAATCTTTCCCCTCTCTTGAACTAGATTGTTAGCTTTAATTTCCCCTTTATTCTTCTGCTTTGCATTCTGTTTATGTTGTTCATTCTGCTCGTTACACTGGTTTTGCCCTATTTTCTGATCCTTCCCTTGAGTTTTACTTTGTTCTTCAGCTTTCTTCCAGACCTGGTCTACATTCAAATTAAAATTGTTCTTGATGAAGTAGACTCTAGTTTTGGGGCATTTAGAGAGCTCTCTCAAAATTTCAACAGACCAACTCACAATAGTATCGTACTCCTCTTTTTTAAGGAGATTCCAGTCTTGTAGGTAATGTAAGTTGAGCTGCTCTGTTGGGTCAAATTATTTTGATCATGTGTTGAAATAGTTTGACTATTGAAATTTTGATGATGAAATGATGAATGGATTATATATATGTCTAACTGTTCTTGATGCAGGTGTATCGAAATCAGATTTCATTAGACTTGGTTCTAATGAGGCTCATTAGATTGATTTGGTATTAGATGTATGAAATTAGACGTGTAGTCTAACTTGTGGAGTAAGACGTGCGGTCTAATAGATCTCGTAATTAGACGTGCAATCTAACTCATGGAGTTTGGCCCTACTAACGTTGATCATATTGGTCATGTTCAGGGCACCGGTCCTAGGGATTCTGTTTTCTCAAGAATAGGTCCTATTCAAAATGTCAGTCCTGGTCAGGGTATCGGTCCTGATAAAGCTGGACATAGACACACCGGTCCTAGAGCTTCTCATAAAGCTACTGTTCCTAGCCATATTGACCATATTAAGTCTGGTCTTGGACTTGTTGATCATGAAACTACTCAAGCTACCGGACTTGCTACTACAGGTCCTGATGAAAAGTGTGCAACCATTTCTGATCCCGGCTATATTGGTCCTAATACTGGCACAAGTCCTATTATTGTGGATGATACTATTGTTGGTCCTAACTCCACCGATCCCAATACTGATCAAAGAACTGGTCTTGAAGTAACTACATGTCCTAGTTCCAAAGTTTCTGAAATTCAAAGATCTATGGGACGGGGAATACTTGGCCCATATGAAACAAGCAAAATTGGATCTGAAGGCACTCCAATAGGTCGTGAGTCTACTCTTCACAGTTCTAGGAATGCAAGCAGGAACCTAAAAAACAATGTCATCAAAATTCGAAATGACCTGACCCTTGGGCTCAGAGCCACCTTTCGAGATGATGAACAGGAGAATCTTGGAATAAGTAATAAAGAAGCTCTTGAAAATGGACTGGGAAATCTTGGGTTTTGTGAAATCAAAAGATCAAGTGCAGAAGAAGACAATTTGGTCTTGAATAAGGCAGTGAGCCTTAATTCTGAAGTAGGGCGAATAAAAATCGATAACAAACATGAATCTAGTAGTGAAGAGGTTCAAAGTCAGAAAAAATCTATTAAAGCAGAACAAGATGAAAATCGAAGACAAAGCAGAAAGATCCTGGATCCAGAAGCTACTAAATCTATCACGGGAGAAGATGAGATCTACATGAGGCAACCCTCACTCAATGGCAATAGTATTCCATGTAATCAAACTGTAGCCATTGAGGATAGTGAGGCAAGTGATGCTTATGATTTCTCTGATGAAGAGGTCCAGGACAGTCTGGAAAGTCAGGAACCCAACACTTATATTCATTCATGAATATAGTGACATGGAACATAAGGGGAGGATCATTTAGAATCAGAAGATCACTATTATGGGTATTCTTGAGACAAAAGTCAAAAGTCGGAACGTTGAGAAGGTTAGCAAACTGTGTATTGATAGTAGCTGGGAAATCATTCATAACTCAAATGACAAAACGGGCAGAATCTGGGTTATTTGGGATAACAAAGTTGTTGAGGTGATGAATCTTTTTTCGAATGATCAAGCAATCCTGGTGGAGGTCAAAGACAAAATCACAAGAATCGTGTTTAATCTTGCTATTATCTATGGTAGCAACTCAAGCACGTAAAGAAGACTCCTCTGGAATTGTCTTAGAAACTGGATCGGTATTGATAAATCTTGGGCTGTCCTCGGTGATTACAACGTAACTAGAAACGAATCTGATCGTAGCCCAAAATCTGAAATTACTCGGGATATGATTGAATTTAATGACTGCATCAGAGATATGGGTTGTATCGAGCCTATCAATTCTGGGAACTTCTTCACTTGGTCTTCTACGAGAGGGAATGAACAAATTAGAAAAAGTAGAATTGACAGATGTCTGGTAAATGAGAACTGGATTAACCAATTTCCGAGAAGTCAACTTCATGTTTTGAATCCGGGTATATCTGATCACTGCCCAATTAAATTGTTCTGGGAAAAGGAAGAAAGGTTCAAAAGGCCCTTTAAATTTTTCAATTTTTGGATGGATAACGATAAATTCAAGGGTATCCTCGAAAGTGTATGGTCAACAGATGTCAGAGGTTCCAACATGTACAGGGTTTCTAAGAAGCTTAAGCTCCTGAAGAATCATCTCCAAAGCTTTTTTTTTTTTTTTTTTTGGGAAAACGACTTAGCGTCATTTCATTAAAAATTCTCAAAAACGGGAAAAAAAACCACGAGTTTAAGAGATCATTCTAGACAGGCCTAGAATGATTTTGAAGTCGTAACATTCTGAATAAAAGCTAAAAACGTAAATGAATTATCTGTTTACAATGCTTTCAATTCTAGTGAGTTTAAAAAATGGTAAATTCCAATTCCTGCAGATATTCCAGTTCTGCTCCGTGCTTGGAATTCCTCTCCACGTTCCCGCGAGGGCACTGCAATCCGATACAATATCTTTCCATAACTCGTCAATGCTCCTACGGGTTCTGTCATATACCCTTGCATTCCGTTCTTGCCAAATGTTATACACCACTGCTCCAAAGCCGCACTTGAACACGCTTGTTGCAAATATATTTCCCTTGGCTTTGAGTAGTGCCGCTTCTTTGATTTCATTCCATTCGCTCGGGAAACTGATCAGCTCCAGGCTTTTATAGAATCTGTCCCAAAGCTCCGAAGCAATACAACAGCTCCCAAATAGGTGATCTATGGTTTCTTCATTTCCTATGCATAGAAGACAGCTCGCGTCCGGGATGCTCATATACTTACTGATACGATCACGTGTGTTGAGTCTTTCCCAAAAGGCGAGCCATAGGATGAACTGGTGTCGAGGGATAATCTTCGTTGACCATACAAGAGGAGCTCATTCTACTTTCTGCGCTTTTTCCCGGATTACCTCCCATATTTTCTTCAATACCAGCTTCCCATTGTCCTCAGCTTTCCATTCATGAATATCCGGTCTGTCGTGTAGTTGTATGTTACTTATATGATCAAGTATCCTCTTTCCTTCTGGAATTCTTCTCAAGAGCAAGTTCCAATTCCCGTATTTGATGTCTCTGATTTTCGCTTTTGCGCAGTCCCTTCTGATACGAGTATTTTGAAACTGCTCCTTGTCGATGATGGGCTGGTTTTCAAACCAAGGGTCGTGCCAGAATAGAGTGCCTTTCCCGTCCCCTAGTCGGATGTCATAAAGATCTGCAATATCGCTTCTTAGTTTAAGAATCTTTTTTAGAGACCAGCTCATACCTTCGTGAATTTTGCAGGTCCAGATGCTGGTTTCGTGTTTCATAAATCTCGTATGCACCCATTTGATCCATAGTGACTCCTGATTGCGCTCCAAAGCCCACAGATGCTTGAAGGTTAGAGCCTTGTTCCACTCGATACAGTTCTTCAAGTCGATGCCTCCCTCGTCCTTCGGTTTGCAGAGAGCGGTCCATTTGACTTTCTTTCCTCCTCTTCCACTATTACCCTAGATAAAGTTTCTCATCAGTGTGCCGAGTTCCTTCATTACCTTTTTCGGAATGACCATTTGCTGCGCCCAATAGCCAACTATGCCCATAACCACGGTTTTGATAAGTTTGATCCTCCCTGCATAAGAAAGTTTTTTCGCTGCCCAGCCAGATATCGTGTTTTTTACCTTTTCAATTAGCGGCTTGCAGTGTGAGATCTCGATCTGCTTTGCAGTTAACGGAATTCCTAAGTACCTTATGGGAAATCTGCCTTCCTTGATGCCCATGATGTTGAAGATGTCCTGTTTTGTTTCGTCCTTCACGCCTCCATAAAATGCCACACTTTTGCTTTCATTAATAGTTAAACCTGTTACCTCAGAAAAGAACGTTAGTGCAGCTCTAATAGTTTTAATGGAATCAACGTCCGCGTGCGCTAGAATGAACAAATCGTCAGCAAAGCATAAATGTGTTACCTCCTCTACCTCACAAAATGGGTGAAAGATGTATGGACGATTCTTTCGGAACATTGCGAAGATGCTCTCAAAGATCGCCATGATAGCTACGAAAAGGTAAGAAGAGAGGGGGTCCCCTTGCCTTACCCCGTTTTCACCCTTGAAATAGCCTCTGTGGACTCCATTGACGCTAACAACAAAGTAGGATGATGAAACGCATTGCATAATCCAATCGATAAAAATCATAGGAAAAGCAGAAACAACCAGAAAGTCTCGAATGGCTTCCCATCTAACAGAGTCAAAAGCTTTCTTGATATCTATTTTGAAAGCCACTCTCGGGGATATTTTCTTTTTCCCGTAACCTTTTAATAGGTTCTGCATGAGAAGAATATTATGAGAGATTGTCCTACCGGGGATGAATGCAGATTGATTAAGATTTATTATTTTTCCTATAACATTTTTAAAACGTTTAGAAATGATTTTGGAAATTATTTTATAAATCACATTGCAGCAGGAAATTGGTCTGAAATCTTGTACTTTCTCAGGTACCGCAGTTTTGGGGATCAAGGTTAGGACCGCTGTATTCCATTGCTTTAACATCTTCCTGTTTTTGAAAAACTCCAGAACCCCATCAGTAACATCTTTACCCACAACCGACCAATTATCTTTGAAGAACTGTGCATTAAACCCATCAGGACCCGGACTTTTATTCCCATCAATACTAAACAGAGCTTCTTTAACCTCAACCTTCGTGACCACCCTTATCAACTCGCGACTATCTTCTGCAGAGATTTTCCTATCAATAATTTGATACAAGGTATTCAGGTGACTTTAATGCTGCTTTCTTGTACCCATAAGCTGCTTATAGAAATCAATAGCCAGATCTTGGACACCCTTTTGACCCTGAACATATTCACCATCATCATTCTTCAGCCTGTACACATTGTTTCTCATGTTTCTAGCCTTGCATTTTCTGTAGAAGAAAGCTGTGTTTTTGTCACCCAACGAAAGCCAGCTCTGTCTTGATTTCTGTCTAACAAAATTCTCTTCAAGCAGACTCAGCTTCCTGAAGTTTTCAAGCGCATATCTTTCTGTTTCATTGAGTTGTTCATCACTATCATCCCTTAATAACTTTTTCTGAACCTCTTCCAGTTCTTCTCTAGCAGTCAGAACTCTATTAGAGATATTGCTGAACTTTTTCTTGTCAAAGCTTTGGAGATGATTCTTCAGGAGCTTAAGCTTCTCAGAAACCCTGTACATGTTGGAACCTCTGACATCTGTTGACCATACACTTTCGAGGATACCCTTGAATTTATCGTTATCCATCCAAAAATTGAAAAATTTAAAGGGCCTTTTGAACCTTTCTTCCTTTTCCCAGAACAATTTAATCGGGCAGTGATTAGATATAACCGGATTCAAAACATTAAGTTGACTTCTCGGAAATTGGTTAATCCAGTTCTCATTTACCAGATATCTGTCAATTCTACTTTTTCTAATTTGCTCATTCCCTCTCGTAGAAGACCAAGTGAAGAAGTTCCCAGAATTGTTAGGCTCGATACAACCTATATCTCTGATGCAGTCATTAAATTCAATCATATCCCGAGTAATTTCAGATTCTGGGCTACGATCAGATTCGTTTCTAGTTACGTTGTATCTCTGATTAAGTAACACATGATCTACAAATGCAGGGGGTTACTCAACATACACTTCTTCACTCAAATTGCCATTTAAAAATGCACTTTTCACATCCATTTGAAAGACCTTAAAGTTCTTAAATGATGCATATGCTAGGAAGATTCTTATTGCCTCAAGTCTTGCTACCAGTCGAAAAGACTCATCAAAGTCGATACTTTCCTCATGTCTGTATCCTTGAGAAACTAAACGAGCTTTGTTTCTAATGACTAGACCATCTTCACTAAGTTTGTTTCTAAAGACCCATCTTGTTCCTATGACTGACTTATCGGTTGGTCTAGGAGTTAGATGCCACACTTTATTTCTCACAAATTAGTTTAACTCCTCCTACATGGCATTGATCCAATCTGGATCAACTACGGCTTCACCAATTTCCTTGGGTTCAATTTGAGAAATAAATGTAGAATTGGCCATTTCATTCATCAATTGACGTCTTGTACTTCGAGGAGAGAAGGGATTTCCGATGATCATTTCAGGTGGATGATTTCTGTTTCATCTGAAGTTGGATCCAAAGGGATTGGTCATCTGAACGGGTGACTTCGCGATGTCTAAACTCTCAACATCTTGTTGAACAGGAGTTTGTACGTCTGGTTGAACCTAACCGGATCATCCACTAGATCGAACAATGCAATCCGTTTATCGAGAGCTTCTTCTTCTTCACTCACAGACTCAAAATTTGTCACTTTTAGTCTGTCAGCAAGATCAATGGAGTCAATGGATTTTCTCTCAATAGGGTCATCAAAAACTACATGGAGGGATTCCTCAACGGTTTGTGTTCTGTTGTTGTATACTATGTAAGCCTTGCTTACTGAAGAGTATCCCAACATGAATCCCTCATCTGCTTTAGCATCAAAAGCGGTAAGATAAACATTTCCATTGTTATGAATAAAACATTTACACCCGAATATCTTAAAATAAGAAACTGTAGGAATTCTCCGATAATACAGTTCATAGGGAGTTTTATCAAAACGTTTGTTGATTATTGACCGATTTTGTGTATAGAAAGCAATGCTTATGGCTTTTGTCCAGAACCTCTAAGGCAAGTCTGATTCAGCTAGCATGGATCTCGCTGCTTCCTTCAGAGTCCTCACTCTTCTCTCAACATGGTCTTACCCTTCTTGTTGTCACCAAAAGTAATCTTAGGTCCAGAGCAATCTACAATATCAGTAAGAAGCCATCTATTTCCTATCATATGCCTGGAACAGTTGCTATCAAGATACCATACAGATTCCTCCAGCCCATCTTTTATTTGTAACTACACAAAGGAATATTTATAATATTTTGGTACCCACTTTTAATTGGGTTATTGGTCAATTAGTCCCTTAAGAATCCATATTTGAGTTATTCTGATGGATTTCCTATTTTGTACTGTGATTAATGCGTATGATTTTGTCATAGCAGATGCCTTCCTGCTAGCCACTGATCCTTTAACTTTTGAAGACGATTTTCTTTTAAAACTCCTTGACTTTGAGTCAGGTTTTAGATTTCCAGATTTGCTAGATGCTTCTAACTTATTTTTCAGCCATCTAATAGTCGGCGGAACATAAATTATTTCGTTTTTGAAAGCTACTTCTTCGTGAATAGGATCAGATTCACTATCAGTCACACTCCTTTTTACAAAACTTATTGGCCTAAGCTTGCTATTTCTTAGTTTCACTTTTTGCAAGTCAAGTTAAGGTCATTTCTATCAAATCCTAAAACGGATCTAGATCCAGCAGGTTTTAACATACTGATCTGATGTTTGACATCATCTCTAGACATTGTCCAAGCACTAACTACATAGATTAGCCTTTTATTTTCAGCATAAAGAGTTTGAATATGTTCTTTGAGCATTTCATTTTCTGATAAAATCACTACTTCTTTCTTTTCAAAAACGTTTGTTTCAGAAGTTTTATGAGAGGAAGAGGTGTTGGCCTCATATTTTATTTTCATCTTATAAAACAAATATAATAACTTCTTGTACTCAATGTCCATTTCATTAAGTGCAGTAGTCAACTCTTCATTTGTAAATTCTGGTGTAGAAACATCATTTACATTGGATTGGTCGTCTGCCATCAAGCATGTAACAACTTCAGTCTCTCTTTCAACAGGAGACTCCTCTGAATCACTATCAGCCCATTTGGATTTGTTTTCAACACACATGAAAACTTTCAGGTCCTTCTTTGCTTGAATGTTTCTACCATAGATCTGAGTTAGCTTATCCCATATTTCTTTAGTAGAGGAACATGACTTGATTTCATAGAAAACGTTCATATTGATCGACTAATACAGAATGTTCTTGACCACATTATCTAGGTTGTTGGTCATCTTGTCTTCAGTAGTCCACTCACTTCTTGGCTTCGAAATCTTTATGGGGCCATCAGTAATGACGTTACACATATCACAATCAAGAGCAGCCAAGTGAGCTTGCATTCTCATCATCCAATATTCACAGTTGTCTCTTGACTGAATAGGGATCTCATTGATAATAGACATGATTCATGTTTTAAAAGCTTGAGAATAGAAACAGAGCTCTGATATCAATTGATAGGATCGACTTAATCAATAGAGACGGGGGTCTGGCGATTGATGAAGGCTTAGGGAAAAACGGTTTGAAAGAAATCTTGTTAAGGATTTAATTCACTTTCTATTCTACGCAAACCCTTGTAAACACTTGAAACAAAATCAAGTGCGGAAATGTTTACTTAGGTTTGAAGCTTAGGATCAAGAATGAAAAGATGACAGAAAGGAACAACACAATAGTTTGTTTATGGATTTTCGAAGCAAACTCTCTTAAGTCACCCCTTCTTCCAACCACCGGAAGGATTCACTATAAAATGATTTGAATCAAATACAGTTTGCACGAATAGCTCACTGTTGACCAGAACAGACTCTGTTCAACTTACAATATCATGAAGAATATCACTCAGCTAAAATGATGCTTTGATTCTAACTCTCTCTTGATTAACACACTGTAAATCAGGAAAGCAGCTGACAGTTTTCAATAGAATAATCTTAGTATCAAATGATCGATTCAATTGTTCGGCTTGTTCACTCAAAGTTCTGGTAGTTCGTCCATTGTCCTTGAGATTCTATAAATAAGGAACATGAACTAACAGTCAAATCTTCATAATGACACTTGGCGAGCTTCCATTGGAACGCCTCCATAGTACACAGCAGACTCTAAATACAAGGATCATGGCCATACACAACTAGTAGTGCACCAAATATTCTTCAGATATGTACCTACAAAACAAGTAATGTGAAGAATATTCGCTTATGTGGCATTGGTTGATTGGTTGCAGCTGACTATCGTATTGATCTTCACTAGAATGTGGAGCAGGAGTAACGTACAGCTAGAGCACGTGGGTAGGCGGGTGCTAGCTTCAAGCAACTACTTGAGCATGACATGAGACGTATTTTAATTAGACGACCTCGTCTAATGAAATCAGACGTCCCCGTCTAATAACAGGATCCATTAGACCACCTGGTCTAATGGGATTAGACTTCACGTCTAATTACAATCACTTCAGACTAATCTGAAGGAGTTAGACTGCACGTCTAACTTTCACTAGTTAGATTGCACGTCTAACTTTCACCAGTTATATTGCACATCTAACTTTCACATTCCATTAGACTTCACGTCTAATTACGATTCCATTTCAGACTAGTCTGAAGGAGTTAGACTACACGTCTAGCTTTCTCTTTCCATTAGACTCCACGTCTAATTCAACTGGTTAAACTGCACGTCTAACTCCGTGTGTTAGACTGCTCGTCTAAATCCGCTAATTAGACTGCACGTCTAACTCCATGTGTTCGACTGCACATCTAACTCCGCTAGTTAGACTACACTTCTAACTCCGCTAGTTAGACTACACGTCTAACTCCGCTAGTTAAACTACACGTCTAACTACGCTAGTTAGACTGCACGTCTAACTCCGCTAGGTAGACTGCACGTCTAACTCCGCTAGTTAGACTGCACGTCTAACTCAACTAGTTAGACTGCTCGTCTAACTCCGTGTGTTAGACTGCTCGTCTAACTCCGCTAGTTAGACTGCACGTCTAACTCCGTGCATCTAATGCCAAGTCGGTATAATGAACTTCATTAGGACCAAGTCTAATAAAGTCTGATTATGATACACTTGCACCAAAGACAATTAGACACATATATATTCATTCATCATCAAAATTACAATAGTCAAACTATTTCGACACTTAGTCAAAATAATTTGACCAAACACATCATCATCATCATCTTCGTTGGTCGGAATTTCAGAGTTAGGATCAGTTTTTACCGGTTCAGCAGTTTCCGATCCATTGTTCATTGCAGCCGACTCCTCATCCTTTTATTAAACGCCGCCCTCGTCTTTTTAGCAATCGGAGGGGATACCTCCTTTTTTTAGCCGCTCTTTCATTTTCTTCCTCGACTACCTTAGCCTTGGAATTTTCTTCATCTTGAATCCGCTAGGCGGCTTCTTCATTCAATCTTAATTTTTCGGCGTCAGCAAAGCTTTGATTTTTCCCCATTTTTTGAATCTGTATAGAAATAGATTGAACCGATGATAGATTTTGTTCGGTTACCTCTTTGACTTGCGCCAGATTATTATCATGAGATTGAGATGATGAGGCTTGTTCTTTCCGAATTTCATTGACCTAAACCTCCATTGATGCCTTCCACGGGGCTATGGACTTCTTGATCATTTCCTCAATCAACATTTTTAATTGGTATTAGAGAACCGACCGAGTGATGTTGCACTAGAGTCACGTCGTGAGAATGAGCGTGAAGAGACATTTCCGTACATGTCGGTTTATCAATGCTAGTTTTTCTCGATTTATTTCGGTTAGAGAACTTATCTGATGGAGTCTTAGCCGATTTAAATGGAGATAGATTGGTGGTTTCCTTGTCTTATTCCTCTTCGTTTACCGTATTGTTGATAGGAGAGTTTGGGTGACCGGAGGAGTGTTCATTTTCTGACCCATGTTGCTGGTCCCCGATTTAAAAAAATTCTTGTACCGATGGAGACTGTGGAAGTTTTGAAGATTGACCGACCTCATAATGTGATTTCTTGGCTTGGTTTTGATCTTGTTGAATATCATCTTCTTCGTCAGCCGATGTTTCGTCATTCTTGTAAGCTATTGCATCAAGATCTTTTATTATGTTTTTCAGCATGGAGAGGACAAGATCGTTCACTCCAGTGACATCTTCATCTGATTTGAAGTTCTCTTCCCTCTTCACAATGATCGGTAGCAGTTCATTCCATCTTGTGTTAGCTTCGACGACATGATATCTTTATAAAGCTTCGTGGACGGAGGTTGTGTTTGCTAAAAAAATCCACTTCTTCCAACTATAGAAGCTCCGACCATTTCTTCTCCTCCAGAATCTCGGGAAGAGCATTTTTGAAACTGATCTCCATTCTTGTAATGGCCTATACATTGAACATGTTAGAGGTGTGCAGAGCCCTTTCCTCTACCTCCTTAAGAATTTCGTTCACAATATTTTCGGCCTCTTGCTCTTTATCTTGAGGGCCCGGTGTTTCAACTAAATTTTCAAGAATAACTTCCTCCTTACGAGGACTTGGATTGACTCTAGTTTCGGTTCAATTCATCTCCTGATCTTCATTTGATTTTATCTGCTCCTTGGCTTTGTCTTGCTCAAGGTCAGTTTACCGATCACCTCCAGTCAGTTTTAGCATTTTGACCGGTTGTATCAATATTACCAGTCAGATTGGTTTCTTCCATCCGATTGACTCCATCCACGCCGTTATTAATTACATATGACACAGTCTATTGAACATTTAAGGTCGCAAGCTCAACCGACATGGTTGCAGTATCCTTGACAACAGGAATAGAAGAGGAAGTAGGAATATTTACCTCATTGTGAACGGATTGTTCTGGGAGGGGTTCCCTTTGATATAAAGCGTCTTGCCTCACTGGAGGTAGACTCAGCACGAGTCTAAATGTTGATAGGGTGACCACGCGGTTTTTAGGAGCGGTGGGTATGGAAGCAGTTTGTAAGGGAGCGGTTTGTATTTCCTCGTTGTCGGTTTCGGTTTCTTCAACAACCTTTCTTTCACCTTCGGTTGTTTCTTTGCCTTAGGTTCCTTTACTTTGGGTTCTTTACCCTTAGCGCCTCTAACACAACTTTTCTCAATGTTTTTAGAATTTAGTATCTCGATGTTAGATAGAAGGATACCATGCCCGGTAGGAATATTGAGATAGAGCAGACTCTTGCTGATCTGTATAGCATATCCTAGGCACCGATTGGTCTTAAGAGACACCATCTCGCATAGACTTTCGAAAAGAATACCCGCCCAGTTTAACTGGTCACCTGATAGAATACCGGACATCATTTTAAATTTTGAACGGGTGATGTTGTCGAAATTACCCATCTGGCCTGAAGTGCCTTAGAAACGATGTTGTAGAGGATCCAATATTCGAACCGCAAG
Source organism: Impatiens glandulifera (assembly GCF_907164915.1). Taxonomy (NCBI): domain Eukaryota; kingdom Viridiplantae; phylum Streptophyta; class Magnoliopsida; order Ericales; family Balsaminaceae; genus Impatiens; species Impatiens glandulifera. The sequence continues at coordinate 40,024,985 of NC_061864.1, read as the reverse complement.
GAGCCTTTCTTTCCGTTCAATTGCTCTGGTTCACCGGTGTTGGAAAGGATCATTTAAAAGTTTAGAGTCGAATTTTCTAAAAGGTCGGTTGAAAAGTCACGCCCCTCTGTTGGAAGATGAAGGGCTTCGGAGAAAACTTGTTCAGATACCTCAAATTTTACTCCGCCTACTTTAGTATGAATGATCTTCTTCTTTATTTTTGCTGTATTGAAGAACTCTCAAACAACACCTTGATAGAATATGAACGGACTATCGCGGAAGTTCTCCAACCTAGATTTCTTTATGCTGTCCATGATCTTCTAAATTTTGATTGTTCTAGTGTTCTTGATATCTTCAAAATTGACCTGAACAATGTGAATAAACAACGTATTATCTCGTCCCATGATTAAGCTTTGAAGATTTAGTGAATTTGTAGAGAGAGAATGCAAAGGTAGAAGGATTTAAAAAAAAGTGATGAGTTATGATTTAACATTTGTACAAGAATCCTTATATAGGGTGAGTGTGATGGTTAAATTACTGAACCGTCACACGTTATTGTACGGCCGCCTTGAAAGGGCGCAAAAAGTTTCCCTTCAAAATTTAGGCGGTAACTTTTTGTCGGTAAATTTAGGCGGTAAATTTCTGCGGTAAATTTAGGCGGTAAGGTAATTAAAATCAGTACATTAATGCGTGGTAATTTTGCATCGTTTTAAAATTGAACCGAATTAGAAAAGAGACCGAATTAAATGAGCTATAGGCTTTTAAAGATAAGCATTTAAGTTAAAAACATTTAGGAAACACAAAGCGGTCAAATTTAAAGATCAACAACCGGTAGAGAAACAAAACAATAGGTTGTTCATCTAATACAAGTACATGAATGATAATCTTAATGCTTAGCATCTGTCTTCTTAATCCAGCTTTCTACCGATTCCTTAGTTAGCATGTTGGCCGGGCTCACAAGGGATCCCGGTCCGATATTAGAGTAGCGAGCTTGAATGATTCGACTAAGCTGAGGAGTGTAGCCGATCCTCCTTCGAGAAGATAAAATCATCATCTTCAAGTTTTCGAAGATGATTGAGGACCAGTTAATTGGGCTGTTGGAAACAATGGAAACCATCATATCATAGACCTTTCTTGTGTAGAACTGATTTGGTATCTGGCACAAGATAGATCTGCAGATAATATCACGAAGGAATTGAATGTGTGGGCTCAGGTTGGATTTTAGACCGTGGTTGTCGACCGGTCTTAAGGAGTTGGAGAAGAAGAATAAAAATTCTTCGTTTGCATTTGTGAGAAGGGAGGGAAAATCAGAATATCCTTCGGAGTGAAGATCGAAAAACTGAGAAAAGAATTCATCATTGAACTGGATGGGTTCTCCTCTTACAATAGATACAATTACTCCATCCATTACGACGATGTAAGTAAAGAATTGAATGACATCCCTCTCTAGGATAGTTTTGGACCCTTCGAGGAATTTTCTCAAACCGGAGTACTCAAGGGATTCGAAGATTATTTCTTTTGTTTCGCTGTCACGAGATGATAGAACTGAATCAAAGTTAATGACAAGAGATGTTCGAAAGGTTGAAAGATTCTTGTTGAAGATATGAATAAAATAGAGAAGATCTGAGTTTAGAGAGATAATCGAAGCAGGAATGTTCTGGTTTGAATGAAAGGTATTTGCTCATTAAATAGGATATCGTTTTTGAAAGCATTTAAGAGTCTCATTAAATGAGGAATATGTTCGTTATGAAAAATCTTGTCTAATTTCCCAAAAAGGTTACTTTTTAAGAATTGAAAAGTAGTTACTTTTTTAGAAGAATATCTTGGGAATGTGCAAAGAGGACTGACTAATTAAAAAGTAACGGGAAAATTTTAAAATACATGCTTGCGAATATTTTTGAAAATGACCGGTATTTTGAAATAACCAATTTTGATAGGAGAGGCGACAGCTTCTCCCTGAGAGTATGTCAGGTTGAAAATAAGGTAACCAAAAATGAATTTTTGAGGTTAACTATTTATAAAAAATTCAAATATATTTAAGCCGATGATTCATTGAAAAGATAATACATAACCGATCTGTGAGGCAAAATAATCGGTTTACTTTTAAAATACATAAAGATGTTTGATCCTAGGATTAAAGATTTGGATGTCCAAGAGCTGAGTTTCTTCTGATTCTTTCATTGTTCACCCGGTCGATGTATGCGTGGATCTTTTCCTTTGTTAAAAGTTGGTTGGGATAGAGGATAGTTGCTCGACCGAGGAAGACATCAAGGTCGAAGAATAAACCGCACAGCTGGGGGGCATATCCGATAATTCTTCCGTTTCAGGAGATCATTTTCTTCAAATTGTTGAAGACGATCCTAGACAAATTCAACGGAGTGCCTTCGGTTATGGAAACCATCATCTCGAAGACCTTTTGGGAATATGTTTGAGTGTTTCCTTGGCAAGGATATTCTTACCAATGACCTCAATCAAAATCTGGAATTCACTTTGAAGAGAGCTTTTGGCAGCATAAGTGTCTACCGGAGTCATGGTTCCGGAGTAATGATGGCGCATCTCATTGATGAACATGGGTGAAAAAGAGAGGTCGGTGAAACATTCAGTAGGTAGTTCGCAATAACGTGCGAAGTCTATCTCGCTGAAGACAAAGGATTGGCCTTGGAATTCGGAAAGGATGAGATCCTCAAGAATGTCCTTGGCAATGCTAAAGAATTCGAGAAATACATCATAGTTTATGGCATATCTGTCCTCTAGGAATGGTCTTAGACCGGAATACCCAATCTTCCGGTAAGTTCTGCAGATCTCAATGTTGTCACTTTGTGAAATTGATTCGAAGTCGGCTAAAAGGATTGTGTTTGAGAGAGATTGAGACATTTTTTTGAAGAGTAGTTTCCTTGTTTGATAGAGTGTGATTTGACAAGATGAAGGATGTGTTATTAAATAGCCAATGAATCGGTTTACATTCTAGGTACAATCTAAGTATAGTTAGATATGAATAATGGTTATTTCAAAAATGTTTATGTCTGTCTTTCAAAAATCTAAGGGTAAATGTGTTATATTTTCAAGAAATACTATTCTAGTGATATGTCTGTCTTTCCTTTAAACAGTGATAGATATAGATCTTCACGTTATTTGAGATTGTTTCTCTTTTCACAGGATTATATTCACGCATATATGACAAAAATTGTCCAGTTATCCCATGTTGACTGGGAAATGAAGTTACCGAATTTATAGAGTAAATAATTGGTTGGCTTTCGGTGACCGGTTTTATAGAGATAGGTTATTCTGTTATGAAGAAATACCGCTTCCGCTTGAAGTAGAAAATTATTAGGTGGCAGTTATTCAGTTTAGAGAATAATCCATCTATTATATTCGATTCACTTAGACCGCTTAATTTATTTACAGTTATTTCGTTAAAGTAATTTAACCGATATTAACTGGAGACAACTGCCCAGTTTTATATACTTTATTTTATTTCCTTTTGATCTTTTATGCACATAACGAATGCATGTCAACGTTTGATCGGTTTTATAGATAATGCAAATATTTGAAAAATTCAATCAGTTTTATAAAAGACTTGAGAGCATGATTTGAGAAGCGGCAGCTTCTCCCTGAGATCATGCCCAGTTTTTCATGAATGTAAGTTATGAGAAAATATTATTTTTCTAGAAGCATGCAAGAGCATTTAAGGAATAAGTTCACCGCTATCAGTAAGTCCCAAAATAGTTCTAAAATAAGAGAACTTAGCTTCCTATAGTGGCTTTGTAAGATGTCGGCCACTTGTTGTTCGATTAAGACACACTCTAGCCGGATATGCTTCTGTTGCACATGCTCCTAGATGAAGTGATGTGTAATATCAATTTGCTTGGTTCTTGAGTGTAACACCGGATTATATGTTATCGCTATTAAACTGGTGTTGTCACAGAAGATTGGAGATTCCTCAGACGTAATAGTCCCTCAATTGTTGTTGAATCCATAGAAGTCGAGCACAGCAGTTGTAGGCCGCAAGATATTCCGCTTCCGTTGTTGAAGTTGCAACTGAAGTTTGATTCTTGCTATGCCAAGAAAAAAGTCGGTCACCTAAGAACTAGCATGTCCCACTGGTACTCTTACGGTCAATTTTACAACCTGCATAATCTGCATTAGAGTAGCTCGTTATATTGAAAATGGAATCCTTTGGATACCAGAGTCCCACATCTTGAGTCCCTTTTAAACATTTTTAAAATTCTTTTAGCTGTAGTATAATGAGATTGTTTAGTATTAGCCTGGAATCTCCCGCATACTCCGACCGCAAACAAAATGTCAGGTCGGCTAATTGTTAAGTATATAAGTAATCTGATTATTCCACGATAGGATGTGATGTCCACTCCTTGACCGTCTTCATTCTTATCCAGCTTGATTGATGAACTCATTGGAGTGGAAGCTGCAGAGCAGTTTTCCATCCCAAATTTCTTTAGAAACTCCATTGTATACTTGGATTGGTTTATGAAAATTCCTCCTTCGATCTGCCAAACCTGGAGACCTAGAAAGAAATACTTAACTCACTCATCAAACTCATTTCAAACTTGTCAGTCATCATTTTCGAAATTTTTTCACATAACTTAGGGTCGGTTGAGCCAATAATAACATCATATACATAAACTTGAACAAGTATGATATGTTCCTTTTTCTCAAATTTAAATAGGGTCTTATCTACCGATCCTATAGTGAAATCATGGTTGAATAAAAACTTTGTTAAGGTGTCATACCAAGCTCTAAGAGCTTGTTTTAAACCGTAAAGTGCTTTATATAGCCTATACACATGACTAATTAAATCAGGATTTTTGAAGCCTGGAGGCTGCTCAACACTTAATTCACAATTTAGAAATACACTTTTAACATCCATTTGAAAGACTTTGAAATTTTTGAAACCTGCAAATGCAAGAAATATTCTAATTGCCTCTAGTCTAACCAGAAGAAAAAATGATTCTTTAAAATCAATGCCTTCTTCCTGTTTATATCCTTGGGCCATTATTCTAGCCTTGTTCCTCGTATCCAAACCGTTTTCATTGAGTTTATTTCTGAATACCCATCTTTTTTGGGAGAAAATAGCTTAGTGCCATTTCATTAAAAAAAACCCAAAAGAGAGAAAAAAATTACAAATGTTTAAGATCAGATCTAGAAAATTTCTAGATTTGACAATGAAATAATAATTGAATTACAGACAATAACAATAATCAATTAGAGCCTACAACGTTTTTACTTTTATTCTACTTGTGACCTTCTCAAACTAAATATCCCATATATGGAAGATCTTTCTATTCTCTTCATTCCTTTCGATTCCTCTCCAGGATTGAATGAGTGCATTTCCATCTGAAGTTCTATTTCTCCAAATATCTTCAGCGGTTCTACTTCTTCCACTGTGAGTTCTTGAATTTCTTTTTTCTAGATATTATAGATTACTGCTCTAAAGTAGCATTTCAACATACTTACATAGAAGGATCTTCCTTTTGATTTATTCTTCATCCACTCTTGGATTTCTTCCCATATTCGTAAAAATTTGATGGAGTTCATGTTTGCAGCATACATACTCTAGATTTGTATTACAAAAGAGCATTCCCCAAATAAATGGTTTATGCTTTCCTCAACTCCCGAACATAGAACACAGTTGATATCAGGAATGTTTATGTATTTTCGAATTTTGTCTTTGGTTGTCAACCTTTTCCTTTATACCAGCCAGAGAATAAATTGGTGACGAGGAATAATCTTTGGAGACTATACCACATTATGCCAATTTACCTCATGTCCTCTTGTTCTTACCATTTCCCATGCCTTTCCTGTAATAAACTTCTCATTGCTTTCTGTTTTCCAACATATTTCATCATTACTTTCATTGAGTTTCTTCTTCCTCATTAAGTTTAGGATTCTATCACCTTCTAGAATACGCCTCAAAAGTGAATCACAATTACCTTCATAGACGTCTCTAAATGAGTACTTGATGTATTCTCTTCTAACTCTGTTTTCTTTCATTTCTTCTTTGAATATAATGAGAATATTATCCAGACAAGGATTATGCCAGAATAATACCCCTCTTCCATTTCCAATTGTGATTTTCACCATTTGAAAGGAATCTTTTCTTGTTTTTAGGATTTTCTTCAATGACCATGTCATTATTTCATTGATGATTCGTGTCCAGATACTCTGCTCTTCTTTCATAAATCTTGTATGTACAAATTTGACCCATAGGGAGTCCGCTTTTTGCTCCAACTCCCATAAGCTCTTGATGGTGAGGGCTTTGTTCCATTTAACACAACTTTTTATTCATAGTCCTCCTTCTTCTATGGGAGTGCAAACATCCTCCCATTTGTCTTTTTTTCCACCTATGCCTTGTATTCCCCAGATGTAGTCTCTCATGATTCTATAGAGTGCATCCATTACTTTCTTTGGGATGATATCTGTTGTGCCCAATAGCCAATAATTTCAAAGATGACCCTTTTAGAGAGATCGATTCTACCTGCATAAGACAGTTTTTTCGTAGCCCAACCAAGAAAGAATTTCTAACCTTTTCTACTAGTTGTCTGAAGTGATTGTATCAGAGTTGTTTTGATGACAAAGGTACTCCAAGGTATTTCACTAGTAGTTCACCTTTCCCGATTCCGATAATATTGAATATGTTTTCTTTCCTTTCTTCATTAACTCCTCCATAGAAAGCCTGACTTTTGTCCTCATTGATATATAGACCTGTAATACTCGAAAAGATTGTTAGAGCTTCTTTGATTATACTAACAGATTCAACATCCGCATAAGCCACAAAAAATAGATCATCTGCAAAACATATATGGGTTATTGCTTCTTCTTTGCAATACGGGTGAAATTTCAAATGATGACTTCTCAAAAGCATTTTTAAAATGCAGTCAAGAATTTCCATTAGTAAGACGAATAGGTAAGGAGATATAGGGTCTCCTTGCCTTACTCCCCTTTCACCTTTGAAAAAGCCTCTATGAATACCATTCACGCTCACAACAAAGTGAGGAGTGAAAACACATTGCATAATACAATCAATGAAAATAATTGGAAAACCTGCAGGAAGGAGGAATTCGTGGATTGATCCCCATCTGATCGAGTCAAAAGCTTTTTTAATGTCAATTTTGAAAGAGACACGTGGCGATATATTTTTCTTGCCATATTCATTCAATAAGCTCCGCATGAGTAGAATGTTATAGGAAATAGAGCATTTAGGAATAAATGTTGATTTCCCTAATCATACAAGCTTATCAATAACTGTTTTCAAACGTTGCGAAATAATTTTTGAAATAATTTTGTAAATAACATTGCAGCATGAAATAGGATGAAAGTCCTGAATTTTTTCCGAAATTTAATTATTAGGAATCAAATTCAACACTGTGACGTTCCATTGCTTCAACATTTTCTTGTTTTGGAAGAATTCTAAAACCCATTCGCTTACTTCTTTACGTACTATTTCCCAGTTTTCTTTGAAAAAGTTCGCGTTGAAACCATCTGGCCCTGGGCTTTTATCCCCCTTCATCGAAAACACAACTTTTCTGACTTCTTCCATACTGACTCTTGTAATCAATTAGTTACCACTTTCTTCACTGATTTTTCTTTGCACAATCTGTTGAAGCAATCTTTGGTTGTTCTCTATTATTGTGCTCACTTCTATTCCAATCAGCTCTTTGTAGAAACATATTGCTTCCTCATGAACTGTCTTTTGTCCCTGTAAAACATCTCCATTTGAGTTTGTGAGCCTTAGGACTTGATTTCTGAAATTCCTTGATAAACATTTTTTATAGAAGAAAGAAGTATTATTGTCTCCTAATGAAAGCCAATTTTCTCTAGATTTTTACTTAGCAAAACTTTCCTCTTTACAACAGAGGTCTCTAAATCGCGTAAGAGCTTCTTTTTCCTATTCTCTATTATAAGGTAAATTTTGGTCTCTTAGTGCCTTGCTTTGTATTTCCTCCAGTTTTGTTCTGACTTCCTCTACTCTTTTAGAAATCCCACTATATTTTTTCCGGTCTAACTTAGTCAGCTTCCCTTTTAGTATTCTTAGTTTCTCATAAACTCTGAACATCTTTGTTCCATTAATTCTGATGTTCCATGTTTTATTAAGGATTTCATTAAATTCTTCATCTTTCATCCAGAAGTTGAAGATCTTAAAAGGTCTTTTCTATTTTTTCTCCTTCTCCCAAAAGAATTTCAAAGGGCAGTGATTAGAGATACCTGGTTGCAAAACCTTGATTTGGCTTATTGGGTAAAACTCCACCCATTTTTCATTCACTAGGCCTCTATCAATTCTTCTCTTTCTCATGTTGTCCGCCCCTCTTGTAGTTGACCATAAAAATAGATTACCCGAGGAAGATGGTTCAATGAAGCTTATGTTTCGAATGCATTCATTGAAATCCTTCATGTCTTGTGTTATGTCTGTCTCAGGCTCTCTTTCATTTCTATATCTTATAACGTTAAAATCTCCCATAATAACCCACAGTTCGTCGTCCGTAATGCTTCTTCTCAAATCATTCGAAAGTGTCTTCCTCTCTGTCCTAGAGTTTCTTGCATAGACTACCGCAAATAATATTTATACCCTTGTCACCACATTGATAACCTCTGTCAAAATAACTTGCTTGCTTTCAAAAAATTTCTTGATTTTAACTCTTCTTTTATCCCATCCTACCCATATTCTACTTTTAACCCATCAAAGTTATGAATAAATTATGTTAGGATCTAGATCGGGGATGGCGGACCGGGGTTTGGCCGGTTAGTACTTTCACTCAACGGTTGGCGCTAATCCGGTTAGAGATTAACATCGGGTTTCAATACTACACAAACTGTCACAAACCCATAAACTGAGTTCAAGTGCAGAAGTGGTTTGTTTCAAGTTCAAGCAACACACACACAAGATGAATAAAGATAGAATTTGGATAATATCGGTTTGAAGATTAGGAGGTCGGTTTAAGGTATAGTGAATCGGTTAGAGCGGTGCAAATCGGTTAGTATGAGTCGGTTAGAACGTAGAGCCACAGAAAGTAAAGAACAAGACACATATTTTTATGGACGTTCGGAGATAAAACTCCTACGTCACCTCTTCTTCTCGAAACCGCGAGAAATATATTCACTAAGAAATACACAAACACAATATCCGATCGAGACTTATTTGCTGCTCGATAAACAATCGTACAATTCTCACCGAAATTGTAATCTCACTTCAAATGCACACTTAAGCTTTTTAATCTTAGAGAGATAAAAACAACTTATAACTTGGGTTGTTGGAACTCTTAAATGTTGTCTATTGTAACTGCATTTACTCCTCTTCAGCTCCTTCTTTTATAGGTGAAATGTGCCAACGGTCATATTTCTTCAACGGATACCTTCAGGGTAATCCTTGAATCTGATTGGTTGGGCAGAGGTTCAGTGTTGCAGTACTGGTTGTTTAATCTCCCAAGGCATAGGTCAAACCGGCTAGGTTTGTCTTTTACTTAATGTAGCAAATGTCGGTTGGACAGTTGCCTGCATTTGGAAGGTTGCGCCTCTAACTTATCGCAGAGGGGAAAGATCTCTTCAGGCAATCTTCTGCAGCCTGCAGAGTATCATCGGACTTGTATGGATATGGCAATGTTACAGTCTGTTCCTTTGGTATCATCTTCCGCAAATACTCAAAGTATCTGTTTGTACCGATTTGTAAGTTGTGCTTAGTTTGATATTCTTGGCTTCTTTCTCTAAGTAGTCTCTTCACCGGTTTTCCGGTTGGATGCATTTCGGTTTAGGATGTCTACCGGTTGTTCATAGCTTTAGCTTAACCGGATAGCTTTCCGGTTTTGGATACATCCTCTTCTTCTTCTTCTAACCGGTTAGATTCTTTGGTCGGTTGGATTCTTGATCGGTCAGATTCTTGACCGTTCCGGGTTCTTGACCGTTCCTGCACAGGAAATTTGTTTTTTAAGTTCTTATTTTTAACCGGTCTAATTTATCTAACAAATTCCCATTCTTCTTTGAAGCAACCCTGGGCAACATTCTCTATTTGGCTTTGTCTAACTTTTGTTTCAATAATTCCAAATACTATGATTTCATTCCTTTCTGCTATTCTTCTAACCTCTCTTCTTTTTATAAGGTCATTTAACCCTCTAATATTCCATGTGATTAAGTTCATTAATGAAAAGAAGATGTTCCAACTTTACTTCCCCTTCCTTTACTTTTTCTTCCTTTCTGTTTTTCCAATATAGCAGGGCTATAAGGAATTGTATTTTTCTTAATTTTCTTACCTTGCTGTTTTGGGATTTTTGTATTTCTCTGGTCAACTTTCTTTTGAATTGGAGATTGTACAGTTTTAACCGATTCAGCTGTCTCTTCTTTATCTTTCATATTTTCTTTACCCACTTCCCCTTTCTTGCTTTCTCCCACGCTTTCTCTTTCCATAGCCTCTTCGGTATTGATTCTTGCTTCTAGTTCAAGTTTCTTTGTTACCTCTTCATTCTCAACCTTTGATTCTGAATCTCTTACCACTCTATCTTCCTTCCCCTATTCTTCAAAACCATATTCTGAATTTCCTTCCTTATCTTGATCCTTCTGTTTACTCAATACTGATTCTTTAGTAACCTCTTTCTGCCTTTCATTCTCAACCTTTTTCTTTTACAACCTTTCTTGTTCTTCTTTCTATTTCTTTTATGTCTCTGTCTTTGTCTCTTTCTCGATCTTCTTTTTCCTTTCTTCTTCAATTATTTTCGGACACTTGTAACAGACATTTTCGAATGCATTACAGTCAAAGCATCTCTTCGGCCTCCACTCATATGAGATTCTCATAATTGTGGGTTCACCTTTTCTGTATATTACCATCATCTGGTTTGGAATATTTGATCTCGGGTTTATCTCAATGCACATCCTAGCATAAGTCATATGCTCAACTTTTTCTGTAGTTGGGTCCATGTAGAGTGGACTCCCCAATAGGCTCACAAAGTGACTTAATGCTTCAGGGTTATACATGTGGGGAGGGATGTTGCGCAATTGGAACTAAATTTGCGCAGTTTCTTTGGGCTTGCTGAAGAGGTTCATACCTTTTGTCCATTTTTCGAGTTTCATGTAGTTTTTCCCAACAAATGTGTGCCCGTTGATCATAATACTTTCGAGATCTGATCCTTCTTTGAATTTGAGAAAGTAAAAGTCATGAATGTTTGATGTTACATTTTCTAGATCATTTTCCCCCAATTGTTGATTTAGAGTTTTTTTGGTTACTAGAAATGGCACTTTATTTCTTCCGATGAAGTTTCTCACTATGACATTCTTCCATGACTTTGCGCAATTTTCCTCAACTACTTGGGGTAGTTTGAATTCAAACGGGGAACCGATAATTTCAACTTTTGGTTTAAATGTTCCAAGGAAAATCTTTCCCCTCTCTTGAACTAGATTGTTAGCTTTAATTTCCCCTTTATTCTTCTGCTCTGCATTCTGTTTATGTTGTTCATTCTGCTCGTTACACTGGTTTTGCCCTATTTTCTGATCCTTCCCTTGAGTTTTACTTTGTTCTTCAGCTTTCTTCCAGACCTGGTCTACATTCAAATTAAAATTGTTCTTGATGAAGTAGACTCTAGTTTTGGGGCATTTAGAGAGCTCTCTCAAAATTTCAACAGACCAACTCACAATAGTATCGTACTCCTCTTTTTTAAGGAGATTCCAGTCTTGTAGGTAATGTAAGTTGAGCTGCTCTGTTGGGTCAAATTATTTTGATCATGTGTTGAAATACTTTGACTATTAAAATTTTGATGATGAAATGATGAATGGATTATATATATGTCTAACTGTTCTTGATGCAGGTGTATCGAAATCAGATTTCATTAGACTTGGTTCTAATGAGGCTCATTAGATTGATTTGGTATTAGATGTATGAAATTAGACGTGTAGTCTAACTTGTGGAGTAAGACGTGCGGTCTAATAGATCTCGTAATTAGACGTGCAATCTAACTCATGGAGTTTGGCCCTACTAACGTTGATCATATTGGTCATGTTCAGGGCACCGGTCCTAGGGATTCTGTTTTCTCAAGAATAGGTCCTATTCAAAATGTCAGTCCTGGTCAGGGTATCGGTCCTGATAAAGCTGGACATAGACACACCGGTCCTAGAGCTTCTCATAAAGCTACTGTTCCTAGCCATATTGACCATATTAAGTCTGGTCTTGGACTTGTTGATCATGAAACTACTCAAGCTACCGGACTTGCTACTACAGGTCCTGATGAAAAGTGTGCAACCATTGCTGATCCCGGCTATATTGGTCCTAATACTGGCACAAGTCCTATTATTGTGGATGATACTATTGTTGGTCCTAACTCCACCGATCCCAATACTGATCAAAGAACTGGTCTTGAAGTAACTACATGTCCTAGTTCCAAAGTTTCTGAAATTCAAAGATCTATGGGACGGGGAATACTTGGCCCATATGAAACAAGCAAAATTGGATCTGAAGGCACTCCAATAGGTCGTGAGTCTACTCTTCACAGTTCTAGGAATGCAAGCAGGAACCTAAAAAACAATGTCATCAAAATTCGAAATGACCTGACCCTTGGGCTCAGAGCCACCTTTCAAGATGATGAACAGGAGAATCTTGGAATAAGTAATAAAGAAGCTCTTGAAAATGGACTGGGAAATCTTGGGTTTTGTGAAATCAAAAGATCAAGTGCAGAAGAAGACAATTTGGTCTTGAATAAGGCAGTGAGCCTTAATTCTGAAGTAGGGCGAATAAAAATCGATAACAAACATGAATCTAGTAGTGAAGAGGTTCAAAGTCAGAAAAAATCTATTAAAGCAGAACAAGATGAAAATCGAAGACAAAGTAGAAAGATCCTGGATCCAGAAGCTACTAAATCTATCACGGGAGAAGATGAGATCTACATGAGGCAACCCTCACTCAATGGCAATAGTATTCCATGTAATCAAACTGTAGCCATTGAGGATAGTGAGGCAAGTGATGCTTATGATTTCTCTGATGAAGAGGTCCAGGACAGTCTGGAAAGTCAGGAACCCAACACTTATATTCATTCATGAATATAGTGACATGGAACATAAGGGGACTGAATGACCCTCTAAAATGTAAAGAAATTAGGAGGATCATTGAGAATCAGAAGATCACTATTATGGGTATTCTTGAGACAAAAGTCAAAAGTCGGAACGTTGAGAAGGTTAGCAAACTGTGTATTGATAGTAGCTGGGAAATCATTCATAACTCAAATGATAAAACGGGCAGAATCTGGGTTATTTGGGATAACAAAGTTGTTGAGGTGATGACTCTTTTTTCGAATGATCAAGCAATCCTGGTGGAGGTCAAAGACAGAATCACAAGAATCGTGTTTAATCTTTCTATTATCTATGGTAGCAACTCAAGCACGGAAAGAAGACTCCTCTGGAATTGTCTTAGAAACTGGATCGGTATTGATAAATCTTGGGCTGTCCTCGGTGATTACAACGTAACTAGAAACGAATCTGATCGTAGCCCAAAATCTGAAATTACTCGGGATATGATTGAATTTAATGACTGCATCAGAGATATGGGTTGTATCGAGCCTATCAATTCTGGGAACTTCTTCACTTGGTCTTCTACGAGAGGGAATGAACAAATTAGAAAAAGTAGAATTGACAGATGTCTGGTAAATGAGAACTGGATTAACCAATTTCCGAGAAGTCAACTTCATGTTTTGAATCTGGGTATATCTGATCACTACCCGATTAAATTGTTCTGGGAAAAGGAAGAAAGGTTCAAAAGGCCCTTTAAATTTTTCAATTTTTGGATGGATAACGATAAATTCAAGGGTATCCTCGAAAGTGTATGGTCAACAGATGTCAGAGGTTCCAACATGTACAGGGTTTCTGAGAAGCTTAAGCTCCTGAAGAAAAAAAATCTCCAGAGAAAATTTCTCTCTCTAAGTGCGTTTTTAGTGGTTTTGGAACCAATCTCTCTCCAAAGCTTTGACAAGAAGAAGTTCAGCAATATCTCCAATAGAGTTCTGGCTTCTAGAGAAGAACTGGAAGAGGTTCAGAAAAAGTTATTAAGGGATGCTAGTGATGAACAACTCAATGAAACAGAAAGATATGCGCTTGAAAACTTCAGGAAGCTGAGTCTACTTGAAGAGAATTTTGTTAGACAGAAATCAAGACAGAGCTGGCTTTCGTTGGGTGACAAAAACACAGCTTTCTTCTACTGAAAATGCAAGGCTAGAAACATGAGAAACAATGTGTACAGGCTGAAGAATGATGATGGTGAATATGTTCAGGGTCAAAAGGGTGTCCAAGATCTGGCTATTGATTTCTATAAGCAGCTTATGGGTACAAGAAAGCAGCATCAAAGTCACCTGAATACCTTGTATCAAATTATTGATAGGAAAATCTCTGCAGAAGATAGTCGCGAGTTGATAAGGGTGGTCACGAAGGTTGAGGTTAAAGAAGCTCTGTTTAGTATTGATGGGAATAAAAGTCCGGGTCCTGATGGGTTTAATGCACAGTTCTTCAAAGATAATTGGTCGGTTGTGGGTAAAGATGTTACTGATGGGGTTCTGGAGTTTTTCAAAAACAGGAAGATGTTAAAGCAATGGAATACAGCGGTCCTAACCTTGATCCCCAAAACTGCGGTACCTGAGAAAGTACAAGATTTCAGACCAATTTCCTGCTGCAATGTGATTTATAAAATAATTTCCAAAATCATTTCTAAACGTTTTAAAAATGTTATAGGAAAAATAATAAATCTTAATCAATCTGCATTCATCCCCGGTAGGACAATCTCTCATAATATTCTTCTCATGCAGAGCCTATTAAAAGGCTACGGGAAAAAGAAAATATCCCCGAGAGTGGCTTTCAAAATAGATATCAAGAAAGCTTTTGACTTTGTTAGATGGGAAGCCATTCGAGACTTTCTGTTTATTTCTGCTTTTCCTATGATTTTTATCGATTGGATTATGCAATGCGTTTCATCATCCTGCTTTGTTGTTAGCGTCAATGGAGTCCACAGAGGCTATTTCAAAGGTGAAAACGGGGTAAGGCAAGGGGACCCCCTCTTTTCTTACCTTTTCGTAGCTATCATGGCGATCTTTGAGAGCATCTTCGCGATGTTCCGAAAGAATCGTCCATACATCTTTCACCCATTCTGTGAGGTAGAGGAGGTAACACATTTATGCTTTGCTGACGATTTGTTCATTCTAGCGCACGCGGACGTTGATTCCATTAAAACTATTAGGGCTGCACTAACGTTCTTTTCTGAGGTAACAGGTTTAACTATTAATGAAAGCAAAAGTGTGGCATTTTATGGAGGCGTGAAGGACGAAACAAAACAGGACATCTTCAACATCATGGGCATCAAGGAAGGCAGATTTCCCATAAGGTACTTAGGAATTCCGTTAACTGCAAAACAGATCGAGATCTCACACTGCAAGCCGCTGATTGAAAAGGTAAAAAACACGATATCTGGCTGGGCAGCGAAAAAACTTTCTTATGCAGGGAGGATCGAACTTATCAAAACCGTGGTTATGGGCATAGTTGGCTATTGGGCGCAGCAAATGGTCATTCCGAAGAAGGTAATGAAGGAACTCGACACACTGATGAGAAACTTTATCTGGGGAAATAGTGGAAGAGGAGGAAAGAAAGTCAAATGGACCGCTCTCTGCAAACCGAAGGTCGAGGGAGGCATCGACTTAAAGAACTGTATCGAGTGGAACAAGGCTCTAACCTTCAAGCATCTGTGGGCTTTGGAGCACAATCAGGAGTCACTATGGATCAAATGGGTGCATACGAGATTTATGAAACACGAAACCAGCATCTGGACCTGCAAAATTCACGAAGGTATGAGCTGGTCTCTAAAAAAGATTCTTAAACTAAGAATCGATATTGCAGATCTTTATGACATCCGACTAGGGGACGGGAAAGGCACTCTATTCTGGCACGACCCTTGGTTTGAAAACCAGCCCATCATCGACAAGGAGCAGTTTCAAAATACTCGTATCAGAAGGGACTGCGCAAAAGCGAAAATCAGAGACATCAAATACGGGAATTGGAACTTGCTCTTGAGAAGAATTCTAGAAGGAAAGAGGATACTTGATCATATAAGTAACATACAACTACACGACAGACTGGATATTCATGAATGGAAAGCTGAGGACAATGGGAAGCTGGTATTGAAGAAAATATGGGAGGTAATCCGGGAAAAAGCGCAGAAAGTAGAATGGGATCCTCTTGTATGGTCAACGAAGATTATCCCTCGACACCAGTTCATCCTATGGCTCGCCTTCTGGGAAAGACTCAACACACGTGATCGTATCAGTAAGTATATGAGCATCCCGGACGCGAGCTGTCTTCTATGCATAGGAAATGAAGAAACCATAGATCACCTATTCGGGAGCTGTTGTATTGCTTCGGAGCTTTGGGACAGATTCTATAAAAGCCTGGAGCTGATCAGTTTCCCGAGCGAATGGAATGAAATCAAAGAAGCGGCACTACTCAAAGCCAAGGGAAATAGATTTGCAACAAGCGTGTTCAAGTGCGGCTTTGGAGCAGTGGTGTATAACATTTGGCAAGAACGGAATGCAAGGGTATATGACAGAACCCGCAGGAGCATTGACGAGTTATGGAAAGATATTGTATCGGATTGCAGCGCCCTCGCGGGAACGTGGAGAGGAATTCCAAGCACGGAGCAGAACTGGAATATCTGTAGGAACTGGAATTTACCGTTTTTTAAACTCACTAGAATTAAAAGCATTGTAAACAGATAATTCATTTACGTTTTTAGCTTTTATTCAGAATGTTACGACTTCAAAATCATTCTAGGCCTGTCTAAAATGATCTCTTAAACTCGTGGTTTTTTTTTCCCGTTTTTGGGAATTTTTAATGAAATGACGCTAAGTCGTTTTCCCAAAAAAAAAAAAAAAAAAACTCATGGAGTTACACGTGTAGTCTAATAGATTTCGAAATTAGACTTGTAGTCTAACTCAGCGGAGTTAGACGTGCAGTCTAATGGATCTCGGAATTAGACGTGTAGTCTAACTCGTCGAGTTAGACGTGTAGTCTAATAGATTTCGGAATTAGACGTGCAGTCTAACTCGTGGAGTTAGATGTGCAGTCTAATGAATTTCGGAATCAGACGTGCAGTCTAACTCGTGGAGTTAGACGTGCAGTATAATGGATTTCGTAATTAGACGTGCAATCTAACTCAGCGGAGTTAGACGTGCAGTCTAATGGATCTCATAATTTGACATGCAGACTAACTCGTGGAGTTAGACGTGCAGTCTAATGGATTGTGAAAGTTAGACTTGTAGTCTAACTCCTTCACATTAGTCTGAAGTGGAACAGAATTAGACGAGCAGTCTAATAGAAAGAGAATGTTAGATGTGCAGTCTAACTAGTGAAAGTTAGATGTGCAGTCTAACTCCTTCAGATTAGTCTAAAGTGATTATAATTAGACGTAAGTCTAATCCTATTAGACCAGGTGGTCTAATGGATTCTATTATTAGACGGGGACGTTTGATTTCATTAGACGAGGTCGTCTAATTGAAATGCGTCTAATGTGTTCACAGTTTCCAACACTCTAGTTAGAATGAATAATTTGAAGGAAACTCATTCGGGTGCTTCCAGCCAACAGACGGGTGGAAAATCGATTATTCGATCTAAACAGCTAGCCACTTCCATCTTGTGAACGGGAGCAAAAAGATCCCAAGACTGTCAACGAATTAGAGGCTAATTCCAATAGCCTAAAGAGTTCTTCAAAGAAGGTTTCTGAAACTGTTAATTCCAGAATCAAGCAAGGTCAAGTTGAACTTGCCACCCTTCACATGTCTCCCTGTGTCCGGCTGCCAGTCAGTTGAGGAGATCTTCAAGGCCATCTATCTCAAGAAGTGACAAGTCAAAGGTGCCCCACGCGTTTATATCGATGAAGGCTTCATCAAAGGTAACCCCTTCTAAATCTCTGACCGATGTGCCCAAGTTTGATGTTCCTGTAATAGAACAAGATAAATCTGTTTTTATTCCTGAAAAGGAATATGCTGAAGGGTCTGCTGTTGAGTTAGCTGGTCCAAATGTTGAGAATATTGACATGACTGAGTCTCCTGTTCAACAACCTGATCAAGTAACCGCTGGTGCTACAGAACTTGCCCAACCAGAACAATGTGCAATACTAACCCTTGTTGCTTGTAATGATGCCGAAAAAGAACCCTCTGCTTCTGTAGGAGAGCCACTCTCCACCGACCCCATTTCGGAGGATTCAATAGTTACCGGGAAAGTCACTCGAGGAGAGTTTCCTCCTGGACTTTTCAAGAAACTTGTATCGGCTTATGAACTTATGCATTACACAAGGCAGTCAGGTGGAATATTTTTTGGTGAACCAAGTCCCTCTCCAAAACCTGTTGAGGTTGGTGAAATAGGGAAAAATGTTGTCATTGAAGAAAGTGAAGATGTTTCTGAGGAAACATGTATTATTGACCTCATGATGAATCAAGTCAAGGATATTACAACTGAGAAAATGGAAATCTTTGAATCTTGGAGTCAGAACAAATTATCTATTCAGTATGATGAGGTAATCACGAGTTCAGGGATAAGTACTTAATGGTGCAAGCTTGTAGCAGATGAGAAAAAGGTTATCAAATGGGCTAAAACTCTGAAAGTGTCGAAAGCTCTAAAAAGGAAAGATGTTATCAAAGTCTGTCTGAGAGGAAGAGCTTTATTCCCCATCCTTGAAGCCAGAAAAGTCAATTTTAACCCCATTGAAAAAGGTGTTGAAGTTGAAGTAAAAGTCCTAAAGAGATTAGACGAGATTATGGCCGCCTATCTGTCTATAGTCACTCTATACGTTGATGGATCTAACTGCTTAGGAGTGAGCTATTTTGGCATTTTATCTGATAAAGACGAACCAATGGATGTCTCTGTTGATAATGATGATACAGATGAGCAAGCTGCTGCTCTTTTGATAGATTTTGGAAACCTTTCTATAGAAGAAAGACGTTTAATGGCTCAACCCATTGTCGAGCTAAATAAGGAGCCCATTCAAGAGAATCCATCTCTAGAGGAAGAAGAAGAAGAAGAAGAGATAATTCAAGAGCCAGAACAAGCTCTTGTAAATCAATAAGAAGTTGTTGATGAAGAGCTGGGTCCAAGCTCTTCTAACTCAAGAAAACGAAATTGTTATGGAGACTGTTCAGGTTCCAAATGAAGAAGAGGTTGTAACATCCCCTATTGTAAGAACAGAGGATGCTCAAGAAAAGGAGGCTGAAGATAATCAGCTTGAGATTACCAGATCTGAGGGGGAACCCTCAAAAGACAAAGATGCAGAAGAAGAGAGTTCCACTTCTGAGGGGGAACATGAGAACTTCCAAGTATTATTTTTGGTAGTGTTCATGAGAACTTTCTTCATCCTCTCCACAACAAGGGAAATCTGTATGAAAGATTTCAAAGAGCAGAAAGGGAGCTAGAAGAAGAAGAACATAATAAAACTGGTGATGAGTCTGAGAAGGGTGAACCCGAGCAATCTTTGCATATTCACACTGAAGCTAATCCCATTCAGAGCATGGCTGCAGAATCACAATATGATTCATCCAATGAAGGATCCTTTGCTGATGGTACCAAGCTTCTGAAGTCGATGACATCCTAGCTTTCCTCTCTTCAGACAAATGTGATGGCTATGGGATCACATGTAGTAAATATTTTGAAAACTCAGAAAGAGGACAGAAAAGAAGTTGTTGAATGTGTCAAAATCCTTACAGAATTGGATAATACTCTGAAGAAGAATACGTATGAGACTCATGTTGCAAATCTAAATTTCTCCAAATTTGAAAAGCAGCTCTTTAGTCGGCAATCTGAAATGTTGAGTCTTGAAAGACAAATCAATTTTGATAATTATCGTGAGGTCTTGGAATCAATGGAATTATACAAGAATCAGCTCATTGAAATTCAAGGAAGTCTAAGAAAAACAGATGGTGAAAGATTGGAGTATGCTGACTCCATTGCAAGAAAGTTTCAAGAGAAAGAGAATGCTAAAGCTGCTGCTGAAAGAGAATAGTCTCGTATCACCCAAGGTGAGCCTAGTAGAAGAGGTGAAGGTGTATCAACCGGCACCAGATCTTAGCGAGCACCAACCAACGATGAAAATCCAAGGCCAACCAAAAGTGAGGAGGTCGAAGCGGTGGTGATCGCGGAGGCCGAAACAGTAGTGGTGGTTGTGGTGGGCAATCTAGTAATGATGGAGGAGGTCATTCCAGTGGTGGTGATCGTGGTGGGAGATCAAGTGGTAGCGGTCGTGGTGGTCGTGCTCTTCCTCCGTTCCAAAACCTGCTAACTGGTGAAGGAATAAGTGGTGGAGGTTTCAACTATCCAATCGATCCTCGAGTGAAAAGGGAAGAACAATGATTTCCTTTCTCTTACTTTGATTTAAAACTATGTTTCTTTGACTGTGTTTTTGGAATATTGGTTGTTGGAAGTGGTTATGTGTGATGGATGAACAAGTTTTACCCTGCATTTATATGATGAATGCTTAATTTGTTATCAATGTCATGTTTCAATCTCATCAACAAAAAGGGAGAAATTGTTGGGTCAAATTATTTTGACCATGTGTTGAAATAGTTTGACTATTGGAATTTTAATAATGAAATGATGAATGGATTATATATAGGTCTAACTATTCTTGATGCAGGTGTATCAAAATCAGATTTCATTAGACTTGGTTCTAATGAGGCTCATTAGATTGATTTGGTATTAGATGTATGAAATTAAACGTGCAGTCTAACTCGTGGAGTTAGACGTGCAGTATAATTGATCTCCTAATTAGACGTGCAGTCTAACTCGTGGATTTAAACGTGCAGTCTAATAGATTTCGAAATTAGACGTATAGTCTAACTCAGCGGAGTTAGACGTGCAGTCTAATGGATCTCGGAATTAGACGTGCACTTTAACTCGTGGAGTTAGACGTGCACTCTAATAGATTTCGGAATTAGATGTGCAGTTTAACTCGTGGAGTTAGACGTGCAGTCTAATGGATTTCGTAATTAGACGTGCAATCTAACTTGTGGAGTTAGACGTGTAGTCTAATGGATTTCGTAATTAGACGTGCAGTCTAACTGAACGGAGTTAGATGTGCAGTATAATGGATCTCATAATTAGACGTGCAGTCTAACTCGTGGAGTTAGACATGCAGTCTAATGGATTGTGAAAGTTAGACGTGTAGTCTACCTCCTTCAGATTAGTCTGAAGTGGAACAAAATTAGACGTGCAGTGTAATAGAAAGAGAAAGTTAGACGTACAGTCTAACTGGTGAAAGTTAGACGTACAGTCTAACTGGTGAAAGTTAGACGTGTAGTCTAACTCCTTCAGATTAGTCTGAAGTGATTGTAATTAGACGTAAGTCTAATCCCATTAGACCAGGTGGTCTAATGGATTCTGTTATTAGACGGGTACATTTGATTTCACTAGACGATGTCGTCTAATTGAAATGCGTCTAATTGATTTGCTTAAGCAATTGCTTGAAGCTAGCACCCTTCTACCCACGTGCTATAGTTGTTAGCTACTTCTGCTCCACGTTCTTGTGAAGATCAGTACTACAACCCTATGCAACAAATTAACTAATGATTTTCCACTACTTGTTTTACAGGTAAATCTCTGAAGAATATTCGGCGCACTACCTGTTGTGTACGACCACGATCCTTGTATTTAGAGTTTGTTGTGTACTATGGAGGCGTTCCAATGGAAGAGTGCCACGTATCATTCTGAAGATTCGACGGTTGGTATCTATGCATATTTAAAGATTCCTAAAGAAAACGGATGAATGGCCGAATTTACAGAGAGAGAAATCAGTCGATCATCTTGCTTACTGAGAAATCAAGCCTTTGAACATTTATACTGTGAAGTTGCTTTCCTGATTGTATTGTGTGTTAATCAAGAGAAAGTTAGAATCAAAACATCCTTTAGCTTAGTGATATTATTCATCTTGTAAGTTGAACAGAGCGTGTTCTGTTCAACAGTGAGCAAATTGTGTGCAAACTGTATTTGATTCAAATCATATTATAGTGAATCCTTCTGGTGGTTGGAAGAAGGGGTGACGTAAGAGAGTTTGCTCCGAACATCCATAAACAAATTGTTGTGTTGTTCATTTTTGTCATCTTCTCATTTTTCATCTTAAGCTCCAACCCAAGTAAACATTCCGCACTTGATTCAGTTTCATGTTTTTACAAGGGTTTGCGTAGAATAGAAAGTGAATTAAATCCCTAACAAGATTTCTTTCAAACCGTTTTTCATAAGCCTTCATCAATCGCCAGACTCCCGTCTCTATTGATTAAGTCGATCCTATCATGCTATGTGTACTGTTGGCTTTTCTCTTTTCTTAAAACGATTTGGCCTTTCTTTCCCAATATCAATAATTTCGTTATATGATTTCTAAGCCCTTTTAGATTGGCCCTTTCATTAAAACTAACCCTCCATTTCCTCAGGTCTGATTCTTTACCCAATGCTATCACTGTCATGCTTTGCGTTTTTCATGTTTCACCC
This sequence comes from Impatiens glandulifera, assembly GCF_907164915.1. Lineage (NCBI taxonomy): Eukaryota > Viridiplantae > Streptophyta > Magnoliopsida > Ericales > Balsaminaceae > Impatiens > Impatiens glandulifera. Next base: position 40,002,521 of record NC_061864.1, on the reverse strand, counting down.
AAATTTTATTCATTAATTCTTTCTCTTTCTAATTCTTTCTAAATTACTTTCTTTGCTTCTTCGTCTGAGTCAGGTATCTCAGTAGTCTCAAGTTGAATTTTATTCCCATTGGAATCTGAGTTAATGACATGTGCATTATTATTTCCTAGACTATTTTCCAAAACTACTCTATCTTTTCCTAGAGCATGTCCTAGACTATCACAATCTAGGCTATCAGAATATATTCCACTAACAGTTCTATTATCATTTGCATTCATCTCATGAGTATTATTGGGATTGGTAGAAAACATACCTGACGTGTTCACTGCAAAATCCTTATTATTGCTCTTACTCGCGTCAGTTATATTTTCACTATTTCCTCCTGACTTTGGAGACCCATGATTTTCAAAGAGGATATTCGTGTTATTCTCTCCTAAGCCTATGTGGAGGTTAGTTGCATTCGAATTTTCTGTCTTAGGATCAGGGGAGTATGTGTTGGATTCACCCATTGCCCGATTAAGAGAGTTGACCGGGCTTGTACCAACTGTTGACAAAGAGGGAATTGCATGTACTGCTGAAGCTACGATGTTTACAAAAGTCATATTTTAAGTGGCCGACACGGACGGATTCGTGTTAGCAAAGCTTTTAACAACTTTACAGTACACATAGGTTTGAAATTGATTTCCTGATGTACTCTAGTCTTGACTGAGAGATCGATGAGTATATTTCTACGAAAAGACGACCCTTCCGACCGAGAGATGAAATCACGACGCACACGAAACACGGATCGCACAGATGACACAGTTAGCACGACAACGAACGGTGTGTGATTTCTTTGCGACTACGACCGAGGGTTTCTTCAACGACGATTACGACTGCGAATATATTATAGGCATATTGCGGCACACACGGAACGCTAATCGCACAGTTTGCACTTCACCTAGGTTTTTGCCGTCCGCTTACAATGTCTGAACACCCATCTTGTTCCGATGACCGATTGGTTTGTCGGTCTTAGAACTAAGTGCCAGACTTTATTTCTCTCAAACTAGTTTAATTCCTCTTGCATCACTAGAATCCTATCAGGATCTAACAATGCTTCATCCTCCTTTTTCGACTCAATTTGTGATATAAAATTTGAGTTTTCATATTCTTCCAAAAGTTGATGTCTAGTTTGGATGGGTAGAGAGGGGTTACCTATAATAAGCTCAAGAGGATGATTTTTGTTCCATTTGAGATTCGGTCTAGAGATGTCTTCTAAATGATCGGTTATTTAATCAAGGTTAGACAGACATGTAGGCTGAACAATGTCAAGCCGACCGATTTCCTCAACAGACACTAAGGTTTCAACTTCATGCTATGAAGCAGCTTGATCTGGCTGAATTTCAGCGTTAACCGTTTGGTCATATACAAATATTTTGTAGACCGGAACCTCATCGTCACCATTAGATTGAATATTTAAATTTTCCAATCTGTTATGTAAATCAAAGGATGATGTAGTGTTACTTTCAACCGATTCATCAAAGACAATGTGTGATGATTCTTCAACAGTTAAAGTCCTAGTATTTTACACTCTTTATGCTTTACTAACTTTAGAATAACCTAGCATGATGCCAACATTGTATTTTGCATCGAAAGAAGTCTGGTAATTTTTTCCATTGTTATGGATGTAACATTTAAGGAACTATTAATAATAAGGTACACGTTTATGATGGCTTATATAGACTTATTATAAGTTAGTAAGATTTTTATTGACTTGTGTTTCATGTTTGTAAACATCCAATTCATGTATATCTTAATCAAACTAATTTATGATATATCTATATAAACCATCATAGACATATAACTTATTATTAATACATATCGTTTTATAAACTTCAAGAACTTGTATTTTTTTTATTACATTTCATGTCTACCTTTTTATTTCTTAATGATAACATTATTGTCGAATTTATGTTTATTTTAAATTGGAGTACTCTACATCTTATAAGATTCTTAAATAGTGATTGTGTCATTGATGGAAGAGTATCATGATTTTCTTGGGAGAGATGAAGTGCAGTCTTAATAAATGATTTTTCGGATTAATTGGTAAGGACTTTGAGGATGATGCAAGACAGGGCCATTCATAATGTTGCAAAAAGTAGAGCTATTTGTATTTACATTAATTTTGTTTATTATTTTTTCTTTTATATCGTTTCAAATACTTTGGGTAATTTAGAAGTAAAATTTTTCATTTACTATTATTCATTTTTTTTTTATCAATCCTCTATATTAACTGTACAAACATAGGTTATTGTTGTCCAGTCTATCTAGTTCTCTCTAAATAAAGATTATATTAATGCTAAACAATTATATTTATAAGTTTAGATAAAATACATTTTAAACTTTGTGAACATCTTAATTTGAAACTTGTATTATAAATATGGAAATAATGTTTTTTTAATCAAACATTTGAAAACAAATCAAGAAGAAAATAACCGTTCCTAATTTGAAATTGCAAAAATTTACTTTTAATAAATATGTGATTTAATTAACTATTTAGATTTTAATATATGATTGTTCAAAAAGAAATGATTATGGGTATAAAGTGGTAAAAATATTACAATACAAGAATATTAATTTTATAATATATAATTTGAATTTAAAATAAAATTTCAACTCTTTTTAAATGTTGGTTTGAATTAGAGTCATAAAATATTAAATAACAATTTTTTTTATTTCAAGTTAAAATTAAGGAAAAGAATTGAAAAAACATTAAAAATAGTGTAATATCTGATAATTAGTATATTATAATTCCTACAATAAAAACATTATATCAAATTAAACATATTAAAAATTAGAGTGGTCTCAATTGTTTAAGCTAATTAATAAAAGTCCATAATTCAAGATATAGAAGCAATTTTTTGAATTATACGTTTACCCATTTATAAAATACCAAAAATCACCTTTCAACATTGACTTCAAACAACGATCGACACGAACGTCACAATCGACACCAACGACACAATTCGCGAAGTAAGTGTTGATAACTCTAAATCACTTAGAATTTTGTTAATAGATTTTCTAGATGCTTATTTTCTGATTATGAGCGTTGATGTATCTCTAATCTTTGGTGTTCTCGAAAGATTGCCTTTTGAAACAATTTTGTTGCTAAATCTTTAGGGTTTCTGAATTGCCCTACTTCTACATTTACTTTACTTTATTATTTTGTTCTTCTCTTCAACAATGGGAAAAAAGAAAAGTAATAAAGCCAAAGAAGTTAAAGAGTTTGTTATAGAAGGTCTCAAGGAGATTTTTGAAGAAGTCAATAACAAAACAGGACAAAAGCAAAGAAAAATAAAATGTTGTGGACAATTTTGAAAAAAATAATGCATGAAAATAGGGGAAAAAGTTTTTAAAGAAATTAATGCAAGAAAGCAAGGAAAGAAGGAAGGAGTCTGAAAGGTTGGTTACAATGAAAGAATCAATCTGTTTGGCCTCAAAAACTACATTACCAAACTTCTGATGCATTCTAAAAAAGGATAGATCGTTCATAATAATGAAAAAATCCAATATATAACAATTCAACTCAATATTCATTATTTTCAGGACTAGAATTTGCTAAAGAAAGAGGAATATGAAGATATAGTAAACTTGTCAATGAATATAATGAGGGAGCTGATGAAGGCCCTTAAATCAAAGACCTATACCATCAGGAGCAACTCTACCTAGAAAGTAAATGAGGTATGTAAATCGAGCGGTTCAAATGACTCGGATAAAACAGATGGTTTATTCCTTAATCCGAATAAATGTCATTCAAACTCGACATTTCTTCACAGGGGAATAAGCTATCTCAATAAACCAGTCATGGAAAACCAACCGATAAATTACATTATAATTTCGGTAAGTGAATTTTCGGTTAACTTGGGACAGCTGGACGCTGTTGTCATGCATTCTTAATAATTACCCTATGAAAATAAAATAGTATAACTCTCAATCAAAATGAAGACACATGTCTATCATTGAAAGCGAAAGACTAACACTCCATCTGAATATCTTACAATCATAATTGTAGACACTCATTTTTCACACGTAATTTTATAGTTTATGCTTTTCATAAATCTGAGTCTATAAAATTTTCTCGAATTCATTCACGGACTCATTGCATAATTTATATTAGAGACGGTCATAATTTATATTAGAGATAGTAATTTGCTATGTTACAACACTTAGGGAAGTTATTATACTTAGAATATTCAAGGTTTTATTTAATTAATTACCTTGGGTATTTATAAAAAAAATAATAAAAAATAAAAATATTCTACAAAATATATATTAACGTTTTTATAAAATTTCGTTAGGTATATTTTGTTTTTCTTTTAATTAGATTAGTTGTTATATTAGTTTTTTAGATTAGTTGTCAATTAGATTTTATTTTATTTTTGAATAAGTTAGTTAGCATTTTCTTTTTTAATTAGAATTGTTCCTTATAAATAGGAATAATTAAAAATAAAATTGTTTTTTTCGTGTTTTTAACAAAATCTTTTTTTGTAGGATGAAGGGGGTGTAAAAGGGATAACGATGTAAAAATAGAAGATAACTGTGTCTACACAATCGTGAGAAGCAACCTAGGTCAAAGAAAAAAAAAAAGAAGTAAGAAGTTGTTAAGAAAAAAGGGAAGAAGTTACGAAGGATTCAACCGTGAGCGAGAATGCTTGGTCATTTTTTTTAATTAAAAATTAAAATAACCAAGTATTACATCATTTATTTATTAAAGCTTAAATCCCATTGGATATTCCATGACATTTAGTGACATGTCAAGTCGAGATTGCTTCATTTAAAATATTTTGACATATTTTAAAATGGAAAAATCTTTCCAACGTCAAGGGTGTTAAGTGAGTCTTTGGGCCCTAGGGTTTCCCTTGTGAATTCCCTATAAATACCCCCTCTTAACACCCTAAAAAGGACCTCCTGAACTTCAACTCTCGACCTTCAATCTTCACCTTCTTCTCTCTCTAGGCTGCCTATTTGAAAATCCTAAGCAAACTTCACTCTTGTTAAGTTGGTGACAAGATTTGCTTAGAAAATCTTAGATAAAATACCACCCTTTACATCAAAAGAGTAGTCCCATTGTAAGCTCTTTGTCTCTTTATTTTTCTTCTTAAATTGAAATATGGATTTTGCTTCTTTTTTTTAATTACATTCATTATTGTTTCTTCAATATCTATTTTGATAGGCGTGTAGGTTTTATTTTTTGTATCTTAATAATGTAAATAGGTAGAATATAAATATCATGTAAATAAATGAAAACAAAAAAAGGGCAGAAAAAGTTTTTCAAGGACACTACAAAATACAAAAAATAAATATAAAATCTGCCTTATTTTGTATAATTGATTTTTTATTTTTTTAAATAACTAGATCTAAGGTTTTTTATTTATATAATTGTTTAATTGTATTATTATAATGTTTCTGCAAAGTTTCATGTTAATTGGGATCCATTTGGATCACCAAATAATTTTTTAGCTAGGATTAGGTGAAAAAATCAAAAAAACAGCAAGTTATTCTACAAGGCGACGCTTGTTCTTTAGCCTTCCAGCACTTCTTCAAGGGTCTCGGCGCTTTCCAGACGAATCAGACTTCTGACGCTTCCCAGGCGACGCTGGCTGCAGTCTTCAGCTTTTCCTTTTTTTATTTGTTTATTTTTTTATTTGTTTATTTTTTTATTTTTTTTATTTCTGCATTTTAGATTAAGGTTTATTTTTGTTTGACATTTTTTTTGCTTCATAAAGATCAATGGAATATTTTTCAATCCCTATTAATCTTCCAGACAATCTGTATTTCAAGTTGTGATTCAAAATTTAATTTTTTCAAGTTGATCTTTGTTGGGTAAAATTATTCTGATAAAGATAATTAAGAGAATTAGTTTATTGTATGCCAACTTTGTTTAGATGATATGTGATTAAAACATAACTGTGATTAAAACTTAATCGTGATTAAAACTCAGTTATGAATAAAACTAAGGTGTCTAATTGTGTTTGTTCAGGTGCATCAGACTTTGACAACTTAGACGTGGTCTAAGCAGGCTAATTAGACGTATTTCGTAGTTAGACGTTGGCATCTAACTCCTTTAGAAAAGTCTGAAGTGATACATAGTTAGACGTTGACGTCTAACTCCTTCAGAGAAGTCTTATGTGATACGTAATTAGACGTTGCAGTCTAACAAATACGTAGTTAGACGTTGAGGTCTAACAGATACGTAGTTAGACATTGAGATCTAACAAATACGTAGTTAGACGTTGACGTCTAACTCCTTCAGACAAGTTTACAGTGATACATAGTTAGACGTTGCAGTCTAACAAATACGTAGTTAGATGTTGAGATCTAACAGATACAAAGTTAGACATTGAGGTCTAACAGATACGTAGTTAGACGTTGGCGTCTAACTCCTTTAGACAAGTCTTAAGTGATACGTAGTTAGATGTTGCAGTCTAACAAATACGTAGTTAGACGTTGCATTCTAATAGATACGTAATTAGACGTTGAAGTCTAACAGATACGTACTTAGACGTTGAGGTATAACAGATACGTAGTTAGACGTTGGCGTCTAACTCCTTCACACATGTCTAAAGTGATATGTAATTAGACGTTATAGTATAACAGATACGTGGTTAGACGTTGCAGTCTAACTCCATTAGACTTGTCGGTCTAATGGAACATGCTATTAGACGTTGATGTCTAACTCTCTTATACTAGGGAGTCTAATGTAACATGTTTAATGTCTCGCTTCAGCAGTTGTCTGAAGTTAGCATACGTCTACCCACGATCAACTAGTTGTCTTCTACTCTGCTTCACTCAATCCTGCGTAGTCTGACAAGCCAGCTATTTGCATCTAATGAACGAATGCCACGTACGCAAATTTCATTCCAACGGTTTGTCCAGTACAAGACAATATTAGAGAGGATATTCGGCGCACTACTAGTTCGGTACGGCCATGATCCATTTTCTTAGAGTCTTCTGTACTCTTGTCCTTTGGGAGGCCTTCCAATGGACGCTTACCATGTGTCCATGAAGAAGATTCGACCGTTGGTGTCCTTCCATTACAAATAGATGCTCAAGGACAACGACCGAATCACTAGTTACTTTGCTCACTTTTACAATCTTTCAAGCTTACTCTTGCCTTACTGATTTCTATCATCTTCTAAGTTCAAGAGAGAAAGAATAAAAAACTGTTTAGTTGAGGGAATATTATTCTTAATATTGTAAGTTGAACAGAAGTTGTTTTGTTCAACAGAGTGTTAGCTATATCAATAAACTGTATATGATTCAAAGAGTTTAGTGAATCTTCCGGTTGTGGAAGAACGGGTGACGTAGGAGAGTTTGATTCGAATATACATAAACAAATCTCTGTGTTCTTTACTATCTATCATACATCTTTCATTGGTTCAAAACTTCAAATTCGACGAACACTTCCGCCTTCGAAACCATTTCAAGAGTTCGAAGGATTTTTGAATAATAGAAATAGATTCTAACTTCTAATAGTGTTAAAATATAATATTTTATCGTAAACTGTTATCAATAGACAGACCATATTCTCTATTGTTAGCACCAATCTTATCAATTGGTATCAGAGCCAAATTTTCTATTCTAAAGCAACAAGAACCTGAATCATGTCTGTCATCAACCAAATTCTTGTATTCTTAAAGGAAAACTACGATTATTGGATGATGAGAATGCAAGCTCATATGGCTTCCCTTCATTTTAATATGTGGAATGTTATCACTAATGGTCCGATAAAGATTGAAAAGCTAAGATGTAGCTGGACGACTAAAGATAAGATGATGAACAACCTGGATAATATTGCCAAAACAATTTTTCTCAAGTCGATCAACATGAATATATTTAGTGAGATCAAGTCTTGCTCCTCTGCCAAAGAAATCTGGGAGAAGCTAATTCAAATCTATGGTTGTAATGTTCAAACAAAGAAGAACCGAACAATGCAGAAGGTTCTTATAAGTGCTGAAAGTAAGTCCAAGTGGGCCGATAGGATCGATGCAACTTTTTCTTTGAGTGTCTCATTCTTAAATGAGAGCTCAGCTACTTTGATAGGATCGATGTAACTAATAAAGACGGGGGTCTGACTATTGTTAGCAATTTATGATAAATAGATTGATAGAAATCATGTTAGAGATTAATATCATTTTTTATTCTTCGCAAACCTTCACAAACTCTTGAAACGATTCAAGTGCGAAACAATTTATTTGGGTTTGAAGCTTTGAACCAATTAGAAATGAAGGACTAAAAGTAAGAACACAACAAGTTGTTTATGGATGTTCGGAGCTAACTCTCCTACTACACCCATTCTTCCAACAATAATAAGGATTTCACTAAACGTTTTTGAATCAAATACAGCTTATTGAATAACTAACACTTTGTTGAACAGATCAAACTCTGTTCAACTTATAATATGATCAATAATATCTCTCAGCTAAACAGTGATTTTTATTCTCTCTTGAACTTGGAAAATGATTTACAATCAGTAAGTGTAAGAGTAATGAGTAAGAAGAATTCAATTCGATAACTAATCAGAAAGTAAGCGAGAGAGAGGGATTCGACCGTTGTCCATGAGCATATATTTGTAGTAGAAGGACACCAATGGTCGAATCTTCTACATGGACACGTGGCAAACAACAATTGGAACGTATCTATAGTACCAGAGTAAAGCAGACTCTATGCTCATGTATCAGGGCCGTATTGAACGGTAGTGCATCGGATATCCTTTTGGAATTGTCATGTACTGAACAAATAGTGGGAATAATATATGCGTACGTGGCGTTCATTCATTTGATGCGAATACCTGGCGTATTGAACTGCAAGAAAGAGTGGAGCAGGAATAGCGTATAGCTAGTTGATCGTGGGTAAACGTATGCTAACTTGAAACGGATGCTGAAGCAAGGCATTAAACATGATCCATTAGACTACAAAGTCTAAGGGAGTTAGACGTCAACGTCTAACAGCGAGTTCCATTAGACCACCAAGTTTAATGGAGTTAGACTGCAATATCTAACTTCGCATCCCATTAGACTACCATTTCTACTGGAGTTAGACTGCAGCGTCTAACTACATATCACTTCAAACTAATCTAAAGGAGTTAGACACTAATATCTAACTACGTATCTGTTAGACTGACACGTCTAACTACGTATATGTTAGACTGGCACGTCTAACTATGTATCTGTTAGACTAACACGTCTAACTACGTATATGTTACACTGGCACATCTAACTACGTATCTATTAGACTAGCACATCTAACTACGTATTTGTTAGACTTTTACGTCTAACTACGTATTTGTTAGACTAGCACGTCTAACTACGTATCTGTTAGACTAACACGTCTAACTCTGTATCTGTTAGACTAGCACGTCTAACTACGTATCTGTTAGACCGTTACGTCTAACTACGTATCTGTTAGACTGACATGTATAACACGCAACACGTCTAATTAGCCTGCTTAGATCACATATAAGTTAACCAAATCTGATGCACCTGCATAGAGAAAATTTGACGACTTAGCTTCTTTCATATTAAACATCATCAAAACTTAGTTGATTAATATTTAATAATATCTAAATTAATGAACTCTTAACTTAGTTTTACCCAACAATTTCTTCTGAGTTAATTAACTCTTTACTTAATTTTTCCCAACAATTTTCTCCTTTTTGATCATTTAAGTTAAATTATCACAACTAGGTGAGTTCATGAGTTTATCTAAAATCACGAGTTTTTCAAAAAAAAATCTTTTCATGATGTTAAAACCATGTAATCTTACTTAAGCAATGTAAGCACCTATCAAATATTAGATAAAAGTAGATTACCAAAAATATTCCAACAAAAGTTTTAAACTAACATAAGTTTTAAAATCTTCCAATCATAAGTTTTAGAATGAGAGAAGCAAAGAAAGAGATTTATGGTCCTTCCCTTTTCACGTTTGGATCAGCCTTTACTCCTGGAAGTGGATTGCCCATTAGAAGGTCCTCAAATCGAGTGATAGCACCTAGGCCTCCACTACTTCCACCTCCTCAGTCGCCTCCACGACCAGAGCCTTTCTTTCGTGGTCTTAGACCTTCTTCAATCTCTTTTACAGTTTTTCGTTTAGATTGGGTTCCTCTAGCAGTAGCTCCTCTAGAATCTCCACTTCTTGAACTACCTTTCCCCTTTTTAACATTATCAACTTCATCAGTAGTAGGGACTACAACACGGGTTATTACTTTTGAGGCATTGGCTTCTGCCACTTCAATATCTTGAATGGACCTATTAAATAGAATTAGCATGCTCCATTCTTTCTACTTACTCTCTACTCATTGATTTGGAAACTTCTACCATTTGAGCTTGAAGGAGATTTATTACAGATATGAGGACCTGATGAAGTTCCAAGGAGAAAGCCTTTGTCTCGGCATGCTACTCTTTTTGACGATTAATGAACTTTTCTCAAACTTGATGTTCTTAAATTTGCAATATTGACTTCGTGTGTGTTTCTGTGCATAGTCTTCTCCAATTATTTTTGAATGGTAAGGAAGGAAGACATCTTTCTGTCTTGACACAAAACCCTTTTCAAGATTGACCAATCTGGAATGGATATCCACCATATTCTGTTTGATGGAATTTATTGCATCCAACATTGTAGTACAAAAGTTTGCATTTCCGGGAAACGCCTCTTTGGGAGAGTGAGCAACTGAGGACACAGCTTGAGAGTGAGCCAGAATAGTCTGAATTGTACTTATATGCGTATTCACATATAAAGAACACTCTTGTTCTTTATCCTGAGAATGAGAAGAGGGGGCTTTGGAAGCATCCTTAGATTTGTCTTCTTTATTAATAATATCAGCACATACTTGGTGAATTCCCCCTGAAATATCTTCAGAATGCAGAGGTAATTCATTAACGTGGTCATCAATGTCTGTCGATGTCCTGATAGTAGGAGGCTCGACAAACGGCAGAGTGGGACCCTACTCACGTAATACAACAAAAGAATGTGTTTGAGCAATAACCTGCTCTATTTTGGTAGTGGTTTCAATAATACTAGTAGCCTCAACAGCTGTTGGCACTTCGAGGCGGACATGCAAAAAAACCCTGTCAACATTTTCAATAGTTGGACCGAATGGCTCAATAGTCGGCCCTATAGCTTGTTCCATCACAAGAACATCACAAATGGGCATAGAGGCCAAAAGATAGGAGGAGGTTACCTTAGAGGATTTTTTAGACGCCTTAAATACCTTAGACGCACTAGATGCCTTTAACTCCTTAGATGCCTTGGACGCCTTCTTTTGATCTACAGTTGGACCAGATGACTTGGTCGGTTTCTTCAACGGGTTGGGAGATGGGGAAAGTGATGAAATAGGACCAACGACAATAGGAGGAAGAATTCTTCTTGCTCTGGAGTCAACTACTCCAGAATCCTCTTCAGGGAGCTCTTCTAGCTATTCGTACTAGCAGCAAACACCATTAAAGATTTGGTTCGTTATGCCCCCGTAGACAACACAAAAGTAGTCTGTCTTTTAGAATGAGCGACCGACTGGCCACCTATCTGTTGGTTGGAAGAGCAAGAACCCACCTCCTTTGAGAGCTTCATTCTTGCAAGAGCGCTCTTCACGCAGAAATTAGTGTATATGCGACTCAAGTTAATAGCCTCAACCTCAACCATAGGAACACCCAAGTGCTTCAGAAATTGGTTGAGTTGGGCTGCAAAGCCCTCACTCTCCTTGTTCTTGGAATAAATCGACTCACATAGATTGGAAAAGAGTGTAGAAGCCCAGTTTATTTGAATACCTTTTGAGATGGCTGTAATGTAGTGGAAGCCATTCTGGCTATACAAGTCGAACGGACCTGCTTTTTCTTGGAGAGTCTTCGCTACAATGTCGTTTAAGATAATGAAATGCGGCTTTAGAGCCTTCTTCTTCCCGTTCAGCCTTATTGCAGAACCGTCGTTTGAGAAAACAGTGTTCATCTTGATGATAGTTTCTGCAGGAAATGCAAGATTAAAGGTGTGACCCTCTGTTGGAAGTTCAAGGAACTTCGCATAGGTAGATTCATTAAAGGATATAGGTATTTAGTTCACAGTCGCTGTAATAGATTCTCCGGCCAAGACTGCGAACTTAAAAAACTCTTGAACTTCCTTCTCGTAGAATATAAATAGACCGCCGAGATACTTTCCGAGACCGGAATACTCCAAAGAACGGCACATACCAACCACGTTCTGTTGATCAAAAGTATAAATCGAGGCGAAATCCACCTACAGAGTGCAGTGACCAAGAGTAATTTTCTTGTTAGCCATTTGAGAAGAGATAAAGAAGATGAACACAATTTCTTAGAGAGAAGTTAGAAAAACCTAGGGTTTTTAAGAAATTAGTGGGCGTAAAGACTTCAGACGCATGCATGATGTTCTTAAATAGAATCCCAACAATTGCATGGCCTAACCGTCACATTTAACAAAGAGGGGCCCACCAATTAATATTAAACACCTTTTCCTAAAGGTAGTCATTATTAATTTTGAGGGTATATTAGTAATTCTCCTTAACATTGAGAGACACGCGTCTTCAAGTTACTAGGAGATGACTTGTTCAATATTTTGAGCGGTAAAGTTTGATGACAACGCATAAAGGATAGTTGTCGTTAATTAGTTTTGAAGATGAAGCATCTAATAATACATGTAGTTAGACGTTTCACTTACTTCTATAATCTATGTGGACTGAGTGTCCGTTAGACGCATGAGTCTATTAGACGCTGGCATCTAATCACATGTCTTATAGATGTCTAAACGTCTATTAGACGTAGACGTCTAATTTCGCATGAACAACACTTATTAGACGTGTGTTTGGTTAGACGTGAGCGTCTAATTACTCTTGTCTTATAAACGTTTGAAAGTATATTAGACATTGACGTCTTACCGTGTAGGTTTTTCACCAAGACATTTCGCAATAGATTGTGTAAATATGTATATATCTAAGTACTTACTTTTCTTTTAGACTTCCTCGTTTAATGGACTTCTTTTATGTAACTGACACGTCTAACTAGAAACACGTTTAATTAGCCTGCTTAGACCAAGTCTAACTTAACCAAATCTGATACACCTACATAGAGACAATTAGAAGACTTCGCTTCTTTCATATTAAACATCATCAAAACTCAATTGATTAATATTTAATAATTTCTAAATTAATTAACTCTTCACTTAGTTCTTCCCAACAATTTCTTCTAAGTTAATTAACCATTTACTTAATTTTTCTGAACATACTTTGTTTTCAGAAATTTTAGTTCATCAACTTGAGATGAAGAAGGGTTGTTAGATTCATATTTTAATTTCATTTCAATAAATGAGTCTGATAACTTCTTTTACTCACAGACCATGTCATTGAGTACAGTATTTAACTCATCTGTTGTAAAACCTTTTGAGAAAGCGTCAATACCTTGGATTGGTCATCTGCTATCAAGCATGTAACGACTTCAGTATCACTTTCGCTAGATGAGTCCTCTGATTCGCTATCGACCCACTTAGACTTATTTTCAGAAAATATAAGAACCTTGTGCTCAGTTCGATTCTTCTTTGTTTGAACATTACAACCATAAATTTGAACCAACTTTTCCCAGATTTCTTTAACAGAGGAGTAAGACTTTATCTCACTAAATATATTAATGTTGATCGACTTGAACAAGACATCTTTGGCAACATTATCTAGGCTGTTCATCATTTTATCTTCATGTGTACAGCTACATCTTGGCTTCTTAATCTTTATCGGACCATTAGTGATGACATTCCACATGTCACAATCAAGGGCAGCCAAATGAGCTTGCATTCTCATGATCCAATAATCATAGTTTTCTTTTGAGAGCACATGTATTTGGTTGATGACAAAAATGATTTAGGATCTTGTTGCTTGAGAATAGAAAATGAAGCTATGATACCAATTGATAGGATCAGTGTAACGAATAGATACTGGGTTTGACTATTGATCACAGCTCACGATTAACGATTCAATTTTAACTCTGTTCGAAGTTAAAATACGTTTCTATTCTTCACAAATCATTCGAACTCTTTAAACGGTTTCAAGGGCGGAAGTGTTCGTCGAATTTGAAGCTTTGAACCAATGAAAGATGAAAGACTGAAAGTAAAGAACACACCAAGTTGTTTATGGATGTTTTGAGCAAACTCTCCTACGTCACCCCTTCTTCCACAACCGGAAGGATTTTATTAAACTATTTGAATTAAATACAGTATACTGATCTAGCTAACACTATGTTGAATAGAACAACTTCTGTTCAACTTACAATATTAAGAACAATAATCTCTCAGCTAGACAATTTTTTATTATTTCTCTCTTGAACTTGGAAGATGATAGAATATCATTAAGACAAGAGTAAGCTTGTGAATTAATCAACAAGAAAGCAATTTCAATAGTTAATCAAAAGATCAGGGATTCAACCGTTATCCTTGAGCATCTATTTGTAGTATAAGGACACTAACAGTCGAATATTCTTCATGGACACATGTCAAGCATCCATTGAACGGTCGCCCAAAGGACAAGAGTACAGTAGAATCTAAACAAAAGGAACTTGGCCGTACATAACTAATAGTGCACCGAATATCCTTTATGATATTCTTATGTACTGGAAAAACCGTTGGAAAGACATGCACGTACTTGGCGTTCGTTCATTTGATGTAATTAGTTGGCTTGTCAGACTGCACAAGAGTGAGTGGAGAAGAGTAGTAGACAACTAGTTGATCGTGGGTAGACGTATACTAAGTTCATACGGATGTTGAAGCGAGGCATTAGACGTGCTCTATTAGACTGCCTAGTCTTAGGGAGTTAGACGACAATGTCTAATAGCGTTCTCCATTAGACCAACATGTCTAATGGAGTTAGACTGCAACGTCTAAATACGTATTTATTAGAATGAATGTCTAACTACGTTTCTATTAGACTGCACGTCTAACTACGTATCACTTCAAACTTGTTTGAAAGAGTTAGACGCCAACGTCTATCAACGTATCAGTTAGACTGCAACGTCTAACTACGTATCTGTTAGACTACACATCTAACTATGTATCAAATCAGACTTGTCTGAAAGAGTTAGACGCCAACATTTAACTACGTATCTGTTAGACTACACGTCTAACTATGTATCACTTCAGACTTGTCTGAAAGAGTTAGACGCCAATGTCTAACTACGTATTTGTTAGACTGTATGTCTAACTACATATATGTTAGACTGCAACGTCTAACAATGTATCTGTTAGACTGTACGTCTAACTATGTATCACTTCAGACTTGTACTCTACTCTAAATAGATGCTCAAGGACAACAGACGAAAACACACATCTGCTTACTGACTTACTGGTTTTCATTACTTGTTACATGATAATCAAATCTACACACAAACTGACTTGTTCTTACTTTTACTGATTTCACTTATCATTCAAGCTCGAAAGAAGAGATTTAATTAATGTCTAACTGAGAGAATATTGTTGCAAATATTGTAAGTTGATTAGAGGTTGTTCTGTTCAACAAAGAGTTAGCTAGCTCAATAAGTTGTATTCAATTCAAAGTATTTAGTAGGTATCCTTCCGGTTGTGGAAGAAGGGGTGACGTAGGAGTTTTATCTTCGAACATCCATAAAACTCTCTATGTTCTTTACTTTCTTCCATTTATCTTCTATCGTTCAAAGCTTCAAATCTGACGAACACTTCCACACTTGAATCAGTTTCAAGAGTTTGAAGGATTTATGAAGAATATAAACAAATACTAATCCCTCACATGATTACTTTCGAATCATTTATCATAAGCTATTCACAATAGCCTGACCCCGGTCTCTATTGTTAGCACCGATCCTATCAAGTGGTATCAGAGCGAGGTTTTCTATTCTCAAGCTTCTAAAGAACCTGAATCATGACTAAAGATGCCAGCTCCTCCAAGATTTCTATGTTTTCGAAAGAAAACTACATAGGGTGGAAGAAGAGAGTTCGTACTCATCTTGCTTCCTTACATGATGACATGTGGAGTTTCATCATAGAAGATTCTATAAAGATAGAGAAAGACAAATCTGATGGACAAATGAAGACAAGAAGAAGAACAATCTCGACAACTTGGCCATGGATATCTTATACAGATCTCATGATGATAGAATGTTTAACGACGTTATATCATGCGAGTCTGCCAAAGAAGTTTGGAAAAGACTCATTCAACTCTATGAAGAAAACGAGCAAACCAAAGAAAACAATATTATGGTTGCCACCTAGCAGTTCGACAACTTTAAGATGTGTCTTGGAGAGACGATGTGTGATTTTTATGCAAGATTCAGTAAAATCGTCACCACTCTCTCTATTTTGGGAAAGACTTACAGCAACAAAGAGATTGCTATAAAGTTCGTGCGATCATTGCCCAGGGAGTGGGAAATCAAGACTATGGTGATGAGGGAGTCCAAAGATCTCAATAAGATGGAGCTCTTTGACTTGCTTTCCAATCTAAAGGCCTATGAGTTCAAGTTGAAATCTAGGAATGAAGAGGTGCACCCCATATCCACCATCATAACCAAGGCTTTGATGACTGTTGAGGAGCCACCAATTGCCACTGAAGTAAAGACGGATGCCCAGCAGCTCAGCAGCGATGCAATGTCTCTCTTCGTGAAGATTCGGCAAATTCATGAAGAAGAGCAACTATAAATCAAGCTCTTCAAATGATAATAACAAGAATAACTCTATGTTTAACATGAAGTGTTTTAACTGTGACAAACTAGGTCATTAAAAATCGGAGTAAATGAAGTCGATACGTGATGAGAAGAATAAGAACAACGAGAAAGAGCTGAACGCTCTAATGGAAACTGGCAACAAAGCTAAATGGACCTACAACGACTTAGATGAAGTTGCTTGCTTTATGGTAATAGAAGAAGAAGACTTTGAGGAATCCAGAGTATTTGATTTCTCTTCAGAAAAGTTTACACGAGATGACTTGATAAATGCACTTAATGACATGATCATGGAGTACAAAAAGCTATCACACTCTCAGAATGAAATAAGGTCTATATCTGAAATCGAGAAACTATTTTGTCTCAAACTTAAGAACCAAAAGTTTTTAAAAATAACATGGTCGAGCTCTCATCTGAGAATTAGACGGTCAAGGAAAAGATTCAAACTCTTTCATATGAAAACAATTTTTTGACTTATGTAGTTAGTTCTTTTCCAAGGTTTGGAGAAGCTGTCAAACATCAGATTAATATGTTAAGGCATGCCAAATGCAAATCCGATTTAGGATATGACAAAGATAATTCATACATGGAAATTTGACGAAATAACCCTCATAAGAGGGTTATTTCCAAACTTAGCATAGGATAAATAATTTTTTTAAATATAACCTTTTGCCTATGGAAAAAGACAATTTTGCCCTCAAATTAAAAAAAAAATCAGTTTCTTCCCTCCCTCTCCTCTTCTCTTTTCATATTTCCAAACGGTCCCCTCTTCATCTTCCACCGAAACGCCTCTCCTTCGATGACGATCTAAGCTCCCGATCAAAGCCCCAATGACTATCCGGCTCTCGACGACTATCCTTACCCCGACGACGATCCAAGCTCCCGACGACGGAAAAAAGCAGGCAAATATGTGAGTTTTTCCCGTTTTTTGTCGTTTACCTTCCATGCATGCTGAATCGTTTTGGTTTAAGAAGAATGAATAAGTGTTTAGAGTTTAGGTTTAGGTTTATCGGCTGACTAAATCGTTTTGGGTTTAAAATGCATCTGTCGAAGGCGTTGCAGGCGACGATGCATCTGTTGCAGGCGATAGATGCACATTCGCATGCGACAGATGCAGGCGAATGTTGATGAAGGTGGACGTACCAGCGATGGTGAACGTGGTGGAAGATCATGTACAGGCGGTCATGGTGGTCGCGGCTATCCTCATTTCATGAACATGCTTCCTGGTCAAGAGATGAGTCCAACCGATCCTCGAGTTAAAAGGGAAGAACAATGATTTCTCTTCTTTTACTCTATTTAAATTTAGTGAACATGGTTCCTTGATGGTTTTTCGAATATTGGTTTTGGATGAATGATGTAAGTAAACAAGGTTTTTGTTTGTCTATATGGTGAATGCATGTTTTAATATATGTATGCAGGTCTGCAATTTCTTCATCAAAAAGGGGGAAATTGTTGGGTCAAATTATTTTGACTAAGTGTTGAAATAATTTAACCACTGATATTTTGATGATGAAATAACTTATGAGTTTTGATACAGGTGTATTGAGACAATATGTTATAAGACTTGAATCTAATGAGTATCATTAGACCGATTTTGGCTTTCATTGCATAAAATTAGACTTACAGTCTAACTCATCTAAGTTAGTCGTGTAGTCTAATAGACGTGTAAAGAATTAAACGGAAGCTTTAATGAATACACGGAATTAGACGTAAGTCTAATAGAATTAGACGTACAGTCTAACTCATCGGAGTTAGACGTGTAGTCTAATAGACGTGTAAAGAATTAGACGGATGGTCTAATGAATACACGGAATTAGACGTAAGTCTAATAGAATTAGACGTACAGTCTAACTCATCGGAGTTAGACGTGTAGTCTAATAGATGTAAAGAATTAGACGGATGGTCTAATGAATACACGGAATTAGACGTAAGTCTAATAGAATTAGACGTACAGTCTAACTCATCGGAGTTAGACGTGTAAAGAATTAGACGGATGGTTTAATGAATACACGGAATTAAACGTAAGTCTAATAGAATTAGACGTACAGTCTAACTCATCGAAGTTAGACGTGTAGTTTAATAGATGTAAAGAATTAGACGGATGGTCTAATGAATACACGGAATTAGACGTACAGTCTAACTCATCGGAGTTAGACGCGTAGTCTAATATATTTGTAATTAGACGGATAGTCTAATTTATGCGGAATTAGACGTGCAGTCTAACTTAATTAAGTTAAACGTGTAGTCTAATAGAATGTGAAAGTTAAACGTGCGTCTAAATCCTTCAGACAAGTCTGAGGTAGAACCGGAATTAGACGTACAGTCTAACTCAGTGGAGTTAGACGTGCAATCTAATGGTTATTGAATAATTAGACGTGTGGTCTGATTAATGAAAGTTAGACGTGCGTCTAACTTCTTCAGACAAGTCTGAGGTAGAACCGGAATTAGACGTGCAGTCTAACTCAGTGGAGTTAGACGTGTAGTCTAATGGTTATTGAATTATTAGACGTGTAGTCTAATGGTTATTGAATTATTAGACGTGTGGTCTAATTAATGAAAGTTAGACGTGCGTCTAACTCCTTCAGACAAGTCTGAGGTAGAACCGGAATTAGACGTGTAGTCTAACTCAGTGGAGTTAGACGTGCAGTCTAATGGTTATTGTAATTAGACAAGAGTCTAATTCTATTAGACCAGACGGTCTAATAGACGTTTTTCTGTTAGAAGGAGATGACTTATTTCATTAGACTGATTTTCACAATCCGTCTAACTGAAATACGTCTAATGCTTAGTTTAAGTAGTACGCTTGAATCTTGCATTTCACCTACCCACGTGCTATAGCTGTACCCTACTTCTGCTCCACTTTCCAGTGAAGATTAGTACAACAGCTATACGCATCCAATCAAGGAATGCCAAGTAAGAGAATTTTCCTCAAATGACTAGTTTTGCAGGTACATCCCTGATGGAATATTCGGCGCACTACCAGTGATGTACGGCCACGATCCTTGTGCTCAGAACCTGTTGTGTACAA